>NW_027444731.1:0-18174 GCF_048569485.1 Anomaloglossus baeobatrachus | reverse complement strand
GGTAAATATGACATTTCTAAGGCGGGCTTTGCACACTACGACATTGCAGGTGCGATGTCGGTGGGGTCAAATTGAAAGTGACGCACATCCGGCATCGCATGCGACATCGTAGTGTGTAAAGCCTAGATGATACGATTAACGAGCGCAAAATCGTCATAATCGTATCATCGGTGCAGCGTCGGCGTAATCCATATTTACGCTGACGCGACGGTCCGATGTTGTTCCTCGCTCCTGCGGCAGCACACATTGCTGTGTGTGAAGCCGCAGGATCGAGGAACATCTCCTACCGTAGGATATGCGGAAGGAAGGAGGTGGGCGGGATGTTTACATCCTGCTCATCTCCGCCCCTCCGCCGCTATTGGCCGCCTGCCGTGTGACGTCGCTATGATGCCGCACAAACCGCCCTCTTAGGAAGGAGGCGGGTCGCCGGCCAGAGCGACGGTCGCAGGGCAGGTGAGTGCATGTGAAGCTGGCGTAGCGATAATTTTCGCTACGCCAGCTATCACACGATATCGTATCTGCGACGGGGACTATCGAGTGTGACATCGCAGCATTGGCTTGCGATGTCGCAACGTGCAAAGCCCACCTAAAGGGTACTTTACACGCTGCAACATCGCTAGCGATCACTTTAGCGATGTGAAATTCTAGATCGCAAGTGTGATCTTTCGAGATGGCACATAAGTCATTTTACGCATGTGCGATCTCGAAAGATCACACTTGCGATCTAGAATTTCACATCACTAGAGAGATCGCTAGCGATGTCGTAGCATGTAAAGTACCCTTAAGACTAGGAAATATGTATGACAACTGATACAGAGCAAAACCATAGCTAAATTAGCTATTTCATTAAATACTTGAGTAGCATATTTAAAACACATATCCATCACAAACAACCAAGGTAAAGGAAGTTGCATTGGAGAAAAAAAAAGTAATTCAGTTTAACAAAATGATCAACAAAAGGAAGAATAATTTCAAAGAGTAACATATTTTCCTTTTTATTTCATAATAGTACACATGAAAATAAGAAACTCTGTATTATATCTTAAGAGACAAATTTGCTTCTTTTCCCCTGATCTTTTACTTTCAATTTCATGGATAAAATCTGTACTCATTGAATACAGATTTTCCCTTTATTTAGCAGATTGCTAAAATTTTATGGAGAAGGGAGGGAGAGGCGTTTAGTAGTGACAGAGGCAGACACAAAGATACTGCTGCAAATTCTCCTAAAAAGTTAGTTACTAGTGATGAGTGGACCTGTGGCTATTAGGGTCAAACCAGCACAGGAAAGAAGAAAAAATCAGGATCAGCAAGCAAACTTAACTCTGAATTTAACTGTGAAAACTGACAAGTTAATGGGGCCGAGACTTTTGGGGCTGTAAAATGGCCGTAGAGGGTTGTAATAAGAGCAGGATAGTTATACATTCCGTGTTTCCCAGTGTTTCCTGGAGGATCACGCTGCAGTCAGACTCTCTTCTTGGCCTGCTAACTATGGTTCATGAATATTCACTGCTTCCCTCGCTCACCCACTGATTGGTTGTGGACTGTTATATCCACCCAAACCCTATGTCCGCATTTGGTTGCAGACAGTTTGCTTTATAGTAATGTAAAAAGAAATAAACAAATAATTTGAAAAAATGACGAATGCTCCCACCATATTTTGATAGCCAGCGCAGGTAAAGCAACAGCAGTAGGCTGCAGCCCCGACCTGTGAGCTTTGCCGTGGCTGGATATCAGAATTAAAAAAAAGACATAGGGTCCCCCCATTTTTCATATCCAGCCATGGTAAAGCAGACAGGTGGGAACTGGTATTACCAGGATAGGAGGCATCATGGATTTTTGCCTCCAGCCTAAAAATACAAGCCCACAGCTGCCTAGAATTGTCATATCCAGATGAGACATTTCAGGGTTTTACTCAGCTCATCCCGATTGCCCTGGTGCGGTGGCAATCAGGGTAATATAATGGGTTAAGGACATCTCACAGCTTTCCCGTAATCCAGAAGCTAGTTCCACTTTCACTGAGAGCAGCATGGAGAACCAGTGTGTCCTCCGCTGACCTAACTGCTGGATTGTCGGATTGCTGTGACACCGTGTCCCGCAATCCAATAGTCTGGCAATCCAGCAGCCGAGAGGCTGAAAACTCTAAAGGAGCATTTAAGAGAGACTTTCAGTTTTTGGGAGTTCCCAGCTGTTGTGACACCTAGAGGCTAAGAACTCTAGTAACAGATCCCATCCTCCATATGTCCCAGTAGCTGGGAGCTCAATGATTGTTAAAAGCTCTCTTAAAGGCTCCATTAAGGTTTACAGGCTTCACAGTGGCCAGGAAACCTAATGGTTGTGAGCTCCAGTAACCTTTTGTCATGCTAGGTTTTGGGAAGCACCCAGAGAACGGAAAAAGGGAAGGGAGTCTCTCTGTCTAGGGAAGGGGGATATTCTGACCCCTGACCAATCCTACTGCTGGGCCCTGGCTCAGTGACGTGACGTCACCATTCACAGCTGCGGATCAGTCAGTCTCTGCTTGAAGCCACAGTTGGTGGTCATGTCATCCTCTCCCTGGCCACTGTAACATTTAAAGGATGCAAAAGGGTTAAAGCAGTTCATACTTACTGAATCTCCGCAGCTGCAGTGCTGCTTCTGGGTTCGAAAATAATCCCTAACGAATATTCCCTGTGTTCCCCATTCACAGCCGTCTCTGGCAGCTGTCAGACCCCGCCCCCAGACTGTGTCTATGATTGGTTGGAATAACAGGTGCTGTCTGTGAGTCTATTATATCGTGGTATAAAATAAGCAAAAAAAAAATTTGCATAGGGTCCCCCCATCTATTGGTACCAGTATAGATAAAGCATATATCTACAGGCATGCAGCATGCAGCCGTGCGCTTATCTTGGCTGTGTATAAAAATGAGAAGGACCACATGCAGTTTTTTTTTGTTTTTTTAAATATTTAAATAAATAAATAATTTTAAAAAATCATTGTGCGGTCACCCCAATTTTGATACCCAGTCAAGATGAAGCCCAATAGCTGGGGGCTGGTATTATCAGGCTGGGGAGACCCATGCTCATAGTGCACATCCTTGCCTAAAAATAGTAGCCTGCAGCTGCTTAAGATTGCGGCATCCAATAGATGCAAGACTCTTAGCACTTCACCTGGTTCTACCCAATTGCCCATGTACAGGGCAGATGCCAGACTGTGTGTATGGTGTTGTGTGTGTGAGTGGTTTGCTGATTTCAACCTTGTAAATTGAATGGCCAATGATGGCAGTAGAGCTAGGGTATAGGCAGGTATATTTTATAGAGAACAAACACAGATGTATTCTATTGATTCCATTTAGAATGCACAAAGATAACATGACAAGATCCTGAAGGCCATTGTGCCACTCATCCACAACCATCACCTCATGTTGCACCATGATAATTCATGACACCATGTTGCAAGGATCTGTACAAATTCCTGGAAACTGAAAACATCCCTGTCTTGCACTACCAGCATACTCACCGGACATATCACCCACTGAGCATGTTTGCGATTCTCTGGATCTACCTGTTCAAGTTCTTGTCAATATCCAACAACTTTGCACAGCCATTGAAGAGGAGAGGACCAACATTCCACAGGCAAAAATCAACAACCTGATCAACTGCATCATCAAAGAAGATGTTTTGCGTGAGGTAAATGGTCACACCAGATACTGACTGTTTTTCTGACGCCTCTGGACGTTCCCAGTACTGTTAAACTGCAAATTTTAGAGTGATCTTTTATTGAGACCAGCCTAAGGCACACCTGTGCAATAATCCCACTGTCTAATCAGCATCTTGATATGTCACACCTGTGAGGTGGATGGATTATCTCAGCAAAGGAGAAATGCTCACTAACACAGGTTTAGACAAATTTGTGTGAACAATATTTGAGAGAAAAAGGCCTTTTTGTACAAGGAAAAAGTCTTAAGCCCGCTACACACGCTTCAATATATCTTACAATCCGTCGTTGGGGTCAAGTTGTAAGTGACGCACATCCGGCATCGTTTGTGAGGTATCTGCGTGTGAAACCTACATGCGATCAGGATTGAACGCAAAACCGTTGATCGCAAACACATCGTATCATTCTCTAGAATTGAGCGTTTTGTTGCACGAACCTAGTCAATTGTAACGTGTGACATCCCTCATACGATTTCGGTGTCTGATGCTATGTGCGCAGGTGTGCGCTCTGCACCGCAGCTTAAAAAAGATCTGCTTCAGAGCGCAGCTGAAAAGCTGCGTTATGAAGCGCCTCACAATGTCTGTCATGCACTAATCTCTGTCAGTCCGTCACTATCTCTGTCCCTCACTCTCAGTCCATGTCAGTCTATCCCCCTCTCTCATATACTCACCAATCCCCGATCCCTGGCGCTGCACGGCATTCACACTGCTCCGGCGGCTTTTACTGTTTTGAAAAAGCCGGCCGCCCATTAAACAATTTCGTATTCCCTGCTTTCCCCGCCCACCAGCGCCTATGATTGGTTACAGTGAGACACGCCCCCACTCTGAGTGACAGGTGTCACACTGCACCCAATCACAGCAGCCGGTGGGCGTGTCTATACTGTGTAGTGAAATAAATAATTAAATAATTAAAAAAAACGGCGTGCGGTTCCCCCCATTTTTAATACCAGCCAGATAAAGCCATACGGCTGAAGGCTGGTATTCTCAGGATGGGGAGCTCCACGTTATGGGGAGCCCCCCACCCTAACAATATCAGCCAACAGCCGCCCAGAATTGCCGCATACATTAGATGCGACAGTTCTGGGACTGTACCCGGCTCTTCCCGATTTACCCTGGTGCGTTGGCAAATCGGGGTAATAAGGAGTTATTGGCAGCTCATAGCTGCCAATAAGTCCTAGATTAATCATGTCAGGCGTCTATGAGACACCCTCCATGATTAATCTGTAAGTTACAGTAAATAAACACACACCCGAAAAAATCCTTTATTAGAAATAAAAACACACACATATACCCTGGTTCACCACTTTAATCAGCCCCAAAAAGCCCTCCTTGTCCGGCGTAATCCAGGATGATCCAGCGTCGCATCCAGCTCTGCTGCATGGAGGTGACCGGAGCCGCAGCAGACACCGCCGCTCCGGTCACCTCCATGCAGCAAATGAAGACAGCCGTGCGATCAGCTGCTGTCACTGAGGTTACCCGCGGCCACCGCTGCATCCACCGGTGGCCGCGGGTAACCTCAGTGACAGCAGCTGATCGCGCGGCTGTGTTCATTTGCTGTGTGGAGGTGACCGGAGCGGCTGTGTCTGCTGCGGCTCCGGTCACCTCCATGCAGCTGCGGTGGAAGCGACGCTGGATCATCCTGGATTACGCCGGACAAGGAGGGCTTTTTGGGGCTGATTAAAGTGGTGAACCAGGGTATATCCCCTTCACCCCCGGCCACTAAAACACCCTAATGACCGGGCCATTTTTTGCAATTCTGACCAGTGTCACTTTGACAGGTTATAACTCTGGAACGCTTCAACGGATCCTGGCGATTCTGAGATTGTTTTTTCGTGACATATTGTACTTCATGTCAGTTGTAAATTTAGGCCGATATTTTTTGCGTTTATTTGTGAAAATTTAGGAAATTTGGCGAAAATTTTGAAAATTTCGCAATTTTCAAACTTTGAAAATTTATGCCCATAAATCTGAGAGATATGTCACACAAAATAGTTACTAAATAACATTTCCCACTTGTGTACTTTACATCAGCGCAATTTTCGAAACAAATTTTTTTTCCGTTAGGAAGTTAGAAGGGGTCAAAGGTCATCAGCAATTTCTCATTTTTCCAACAAAATTTACAAAATAATTTTTTTTAGGGACCACATTACATTTGAGGTGACTTTGAGAGGCCTAGGTGACAGAAAATACCCAAAAGTGACCCCATTCTAAAAACTACACCCCTCACACTGCTCAAAACCACATCCAATAAGTTTATTAACCCTTTAGGGGCTTCACAGGAACCAAAGCAATGTGGAAGGAAAAAATGAAAATTTTACTTTTTAACACAAAAATGTTACTTTAGCCATAAAATTTTCATTTTTACAAGGGAGAAAAGAGAAAGTACACAATACAATTTATTGTGCATGTTCTCCTGAGTACGCTGATACCCCATATGTGGTAAAAATCAATTGTTTGGGCGCACGGCAGAGCTCGGAAGGGAAGGAGCGCCATTTGAATTTTTGAACGCAAAATTAGCTGCACTCATTAGCGGACGCCATGTCGGGTTTGAAGACCCCCTGAGGTGCCTAAACAATGGAGCTCCCCCACAAGTGACCCCATTTTGGAAACTAGATCCCTCAAATAATTGTTCTAGATGTTTGGTGAGCACTTTGAACACCTGGGGGCTTCACAGAAGTTTATAGCGTTGAGCCGTGAATAGAAAAAAAATTTTTTTTACAACAAAACGGTTGCTTCAACTAGGTAGCTTTTTTTTTCACAAGGGTAACAGGACAAAATGCACCATAAAATGTATTGTGCATTTTCTCCTGAGTACGCAGATACCTCATATGTGGTGGAAAGTAATTGTTTGGGCGCATGGCGGGGTTCAGAAGAGAAGGAGCGCCATTTGACAGCAAAATTGGTTGGAATCATTAGCGGACGCCATGTCACGTTTGGAGACCCCCTATGGTGCCTAAACAGTGGAGCTCCCCCACAAGTGACACCATTTTGGAAACTAGAGCCCTCAAATAATTTTTCTAGATGTTTGGTGAGCACTTTGAACACCTGGGGGCTTCACAGAAGTTTATAGCGTTGAGCCGTGAAAAGAAATTTTTTTTTTTTTACCACAAAACGGTTGCTTCAACTAGGTAGCTTTTTTTTTCACAAGGGTAACAGGAAAAAATGCACCATAAGACGTATTGTGCAATTTCTCCTGAGTACGCAGATACCTCATATGTGGTGGAAAGTAATTGTTTGAGCGCATGGCGGGGCTCAGAAGAGAAGGAGCGCCATTTGACTTTTCAAACGCACAGACGCAGTGCACTGATCGGTCGCTGCAGGACGCACGGTCGGATGCGATAAAAAAAGCGTCGGGGATACGTAAAAAAAAAAAAGTCACGCCAAAAATTGACCATGGATGCAGATACGTTATGTGCATCCCTAATCAGCGCTCGGCGGGACGCACGGACGGATGTGATACAAAAAGCGTCGTGAATACGGAAAAAAGTCACGCCAAAAATTGACCATGGATGCCGATCCGTTATGTGCATCCCTGATCAGCGCTTGGCGGGACGCACGGACGGATGCGATACAAAAAGCGTCGGGGATACGGAAAAAAGTCACGCCGAAAATTGAGCGGGGATGCCGATCCGTTATCTGCGTTCCTGATCAGCGCTTGGCGGGACGCACGGACGGATGCGATACAAAAAGCGTCGGGGATACGGAAAAAAAAGTCACGCCAAAAATTGAGCAGGGATGCCGATCCGTTATCTGCGTTCCTGATCAGCGCTTGGCGGGACGCACGGACGGATGCGATACAAAAAGCGTCGGGGATACGGAAAAAAAAAGTCACGCCAAAAATTGAGCAGGGATGCCGATCCGTTATCTGCGTTCCTGATCAGCGCTTGGCGGGACGCACGGACGGATGCGATACAAAAAGCGTCGGGGATACGGAAAAAAGTCACGCCGAAAATTGAGCAGGGATGCCGATCCGTTATCTGCGTTCCTGATCAGCGCTTGGCGGGACGCACGGACGGATGCGATACAAAAAGCGTCGGGGATACGGAAAAAAAAGTCACGCCAAAAATTGAGCAGGGATGCCGATCCGTTATCTGCGTTCCTGATCAGCGCTTGGCGGGACGCACGGACGGATGCGATACAAAAAGCATCGGGGATACGGAAAAAAAAGTCACGCCAAAAATTGAGCAGGGATGCCGATCCGTTATCTGCGTTCCTGATCAGCGCTTGGCGGGACGCACGGACGGATGCGATACAAAAAGCGTCGGGGATACGGAAAAAAAAGTCACGCCAAAAATTGAGCAGGGATGCCGATCCGTTATCTGCATCCCTGATCAGCGCTTGGCGGGACGCACGGACGGATGCGATACAAAAAGCGTCGGGCATACGGAAAAAAGTCACGCCGAAAATTGAGCAGGGATGCCGATCCGTTATCTGCATTCCTGATCAGGGCTTGGCGGGACGCACGGACGGATGCAATACAAAAAGCGTCGGGGATACGGAAAAAAAAGTCCCGCCAAAAATTGAGCAGGGATGCCGATCCGTTATCTGCATTCCTGATCAGCGCTTGGCGGGACGCACGGACGGATGAGGTGTAAAAATGGACAGGGGATACGGAAAAAAAAAAAGTTATACTCACAGTACCCACAGGACTAGCAGGAGGATCACTGACCAGAAGAGCTGCAGAGGAACAGATGGCAGAGAGATGGACAGCTTTACAGGAGCAGCAGGCAGATCAGCAGAATGCCCAGGAAGGACCCAGCGATGGACGCAGATGTGATCAGGCCGGTGAAGACAGGTAAGAGGACGTCGGGGGAGAGCAGAGGGGGAGGGGGGGTGAGAGCAGAGGGGGGGTGAGAGCAGAGGGGGGGCTGAGAGCAGAGGGGGGGCTGAGAGCAGAGGGGGGGCTGAGAGCAGAGGGGGGGAGCAGAGGGGGAGAGCGGAGAGGGAGCTGCAGAAGCAGAACAGAGATAATGGGGGAGGCAGTCAGAAAGCGGGGGGAGCAGATCGGGATGGGGGGGGGGGTTGGGGGGAGCAGATCGCGGGGGGGGGCACGGCAGGGGCTATCATGGCAGCGCGCAGGGGCACCACGGGAGCGCGCACGGGCTGCAAAGTGAGCACAGTACTCACGTGCAGCAGCGGCGGCGGCAGCAGCGGCGGCGGTGGCGTGGTACCACAAGTACCAGCCACTGCACGCTGCAGACATGTTGGGGGAGGGCTCGCAGCGGCAGGGGGCATATCGCAGCAGGGAGGCAGATGGCAG
Organism: Anomaloglossus baeobatrachus; assembly: GCF_048569485.1. Lineage (NCBI taxonomy): Eukaryota > Metazoa > Chordata > Amphibia > Anura > Aromobatidae > Anomaloglossus > Anomaloglossus baeobatrachus. The sequence goes on along the minus strand of NW_027444731.1, from coordinate 9,225 downwards.
CAGGGGGCAGATTGCGGCAGGAGGCAGATCGCAGCAGTGGGGCACATCATGGCAGAGGACAGATTGCAGCAGGAAGCAGATTGCAGCAGGGGGGCACATTGTGGCAGGGGGGCAGATCGCAGCAGAGGGGACGATCGTGGCGGGGAGCAGATCGGGGGGACACATCGGCAGATGTGCTGCGATCTGTCCTCTGCCATGATGTGCCCCACTGCTGCGATCTGCCTCCTGCCGCAATCTGCCCCCTGCTGCCATCTGCCTCCCTGCTGCGATATGCCCCCTGCCGCTGCGAGCCCTCCCCCAACATGTCTGCAGCGTGCAGTGGCTGGTACTTGTGGTACCACGCCACCGCCGCCGCTGCTGCCGCCGCCGCTGCTGCACGTGAGTACTGTGCTCACTTTGCAGCCCGTGCGCGCTCCCGTGGTGCCCCTGCGCGCTGCCGTGATAGCCCCTGCCGTGCCCCCCCCGCGATCTGCTCCCCCCAACCCCCCCCCATCCCGATCTGCTCCCCCCGCTTTCTGACTGCCTCCCCCATTATCTTTGTTCTGCTTCTGCAGCTCCCTCTCTACCAATTAGTAAATTTTTACTCCCCGCTGTCATGTGATTCATTAGTGTTACAAGGTTTCAGGTGTGAATGGGGAGATGTGTTACATTTGGTTTTATCGCTCACATGCTCTCTCATACTGGACACTGGAAGTTCAAAATGGCATGTTATTGCAAAATAATTCTCTGAGGATCTGAAATAAAGAATTGTTGCTCTACATAAAGTTTTCCTTGGCTATAAGAAGATTGCCAATACCCTGAAACTAAGCTGCAGCACGGTGGCCAAGACCATACAGTGGTTTAGCAACACAAATTCCACTCAGAACAGACCTCGCTAGGGTTTACCAATAAGTTAAGTGCACATGCTCAGCGTCATATCCAGAGGTTGTCTTTTCAAAATAGAAGTATGATGATTATTCACAGAAAAGCCCGCAAACAGTTTGCTGAAAACAAGCACACAAGACAAGCAGACCAATGCTAGGAATTACAAGAACCATCTCCTGTGGTCAGAAGGGATCAAATTAAACGTATTTGGTTCAGATGGTGTCAAGTGCATGTGGCAGTAACCAGGTGAGTAGTACAAAGACAAGTTTTTGTTGCTTACAGTCAGGCATGCTGGTGGGAGTGTCATGGTTTGGGGCTGCATGAATGCTTCCAGCTATGGAGAGCTACAGTTTATTGAAGGAACCATGAATGTAAACATGTACTGTGACATATTGAAGCAGAGCTTGATCCCCTCACTTCAGAAACTAGGCTGCAGGGCAGTACTTAAACATGACAATGACACCAAACACATCTCTAAGACAACCACTGTCTTGCTACATAAACTGAGGGTTAGACTATGTGCCCACGTGTGTGCGCTCTGCACCGCAGCGTAAAGTCACTGCATGTCCACTTCAAAGCGCAGCTGAAAAGCTCCATTCTGAAACTTTGGTGACTGCAGAATTTGTGCACTCTGGATGCTGCCTCTCCCATAGACAGAACGTAGACAGCATGAAAAGCGCACGAAAGAAGTGAGATGTTGCTTTTTAGAACACAGCAATTTAGCAGCATGTAAATCGCTGCGTTCTAAAACGCAACGTGAGCATGGATTAGGCACAATCTTCATAGATTGTGCTGGGGACGCAGGACGCATGCAGTTACGCTGCAGTGCAGAACGTAGCGTAACTGCATGCAAATACGCAAGGTGGGCACATAGCCTAAAGGTACTGGTCTGGCCATTCATGTCTCCAGACCTAAGCTTATGGAACTTCTGTGGGTCATCCTCTAACAGGAAGGTGCAGGAGCGCAAGGTCTCATCCACCAGAGAGGTGGAAGAGAATTCCAGTGGCTCCTATGAAGCTCTAGAGAACTACATGCCCAAGAGAATTAAGGCAGTGCTTGAAAATAATTGACAATTTAGCCAACGTTTGGCCACTTTCATTTAGGGGTATACTCACTTTTATTGACAGCATTTTAGACATTAATGGCTGTGTGTTGAGTTATTTAGAGGGCACCAAATTTACAGTTATACAAGCTTTACACTGACTATTTAACATTAGATCAAAGTATCATATCTTTAGTGTTGTCCCATGAAAATATAAAATATTTACAAAAATGTGAGGGGTGCACTTTACTCTATACACACACACACATATATATGTATATATATGGCATATATATACACATACATATATATATATATATATATATATATATATATATATATATATATATATATATATATATATATATATATATATATATGCCACATGTTATCAATTAATAAGACAAGATGTCTCTTATGGCATTGCTCCAACATTTGATTGAATCTGTCAGCCAATCATATATCATCATACCCATTAGATAAACCATAGCTAACAGAAATTGGATGTGGCATGTTCCCAGTAATATAATGTGTCAGTCCTGCTAAAAGACAAACATCTTTATAACTCTTGCAGCCTAATTAAGACACATCTAAAGAAGATAAGACAGGCTTTTTTCTTATTTATATATAACAAAAGATGAAGAAATTCTTAAACTTCCCAAACATAATACCATTAAATTTACTCATTGATAAATTGTACATGTTAAATTGATCAACATGGTCACAATGTACTACAATGATTACTTGTTGTGCAAGCAAATGTTTTCCTTTTATTTCACTATTCTGATAATTGCAGTCAGTTAACTACTTAAAACATTGAATTAGTAGAAGAACGGCATAAATAGGATAGTGGGATGCAGAGCAGCACAGCTGAATTCATAGGAAATGTCAATGTAATTATGTACAACACATTTGAAATACGTCTCCAATTTGTTTGCCTCAACACGCCGGCTTGTATAACAAACTTTAATTACCTTAACTTTCCTTTTTTGTTGTTTTTTTGGTTTTGTTATATTGAGTTTGTTAATCTTGCTCTATATTTGTCAGTGTATTTACACATATCCTGAAGTAAACTCCATTGAATTTGAAAGTTATTTGCGGATTTGTTTAAAACTTTCAATTGTGATTAAAATTAAGGAGTTTACACATTGAAAAAATTATTTTTAAAGAATTTCAGCTAAAGCAATAGCAAACATCCTGGGGATTTCCCGTGAATGTGTTTGTGCCATTATCCATGAACATTTGGACATGAGGATGCTATCTGCAAAGTGGGTCCCAAAATTTTTGACAACATATCAGAGAAGCATGCAAGAAAAAACTACCCGGTCCATTTGTCAGCGTTTCCGGACTGAATGGAACTTCCTGGATTGACTGGTCACTATGGATGAGACCTGGATTTATTTGTATGACCCTGAAAACAAGGAGCAGCCACAAGAGTGGAGGCACAGTGGTTATCCTCGTCCAAAGAGGTTCAGGGTACAAAAATAAGCCACTAAAGTTATGGCATCTGTGTTCTGGGATAAGGAGGGTATACTGCTAGTGGACTACCTTCAAAAGGGTTCCATCATAAATGCAAGGTATTATATAGATCTTTTGGACCAATTAAAGGCAGCTCTGAAGGCCAAAAGGTGCAGCAAGCTGTCCAAAGGAATCTTGTTTTTGCAAGACAACGCCTCCGCTCACACTGCACAAGTAAGCATGCCAAAATTGGCACAGCTGGATTTCCAGCTGGTTGACCATCCATCCCACCTTATTCACCAGATATAGCTCCCTTTGACGATCATCTGTTTCTAAACCAGAAGAAGCACATCAAGTGTACCAAATTTCACACCATTTCTGATGCCATGGCTGCTACGGATGACTAGTTTGAGGCACAACCGAAATCCTTCTTTTTCTTTATTGGATCTACAGCACTGCAAGGGCCCATACATCTGACCAACATGCATGTGGGTCACAGGTGAAACTTTGCACTAGGGGTTGCCGGGCTCTAGTTAGGACATGGACCTGAAGTATAAAGTGCTACTGGAAATAAATCAAGTAAAGAACATAGGTCTGGATAAGAAAGTATATTAAGAAATATTAATGGTAAGTTTTATCATATAATTCACACCATAGTAAACTTACTTTAAATAGCAATAGGTTCAGCAAAAGCCAAATAGTATTTAGTATTTCCAGTAATTGCAATAGTAACTCGTAATTAAACTAAACAAATTATAAATTAGTGACCTGTTTTAAATCTGCGTTTTAGAATATTACTAAGGATAGAAGAGAGTATACATTTGCAGGTCCATGGTCTTATGGCCATATCAGTATTCATGGAGAAGAATCCTGTGACCCATTTCTTTTTTACTAGAATCTATTTTGATTAGCCGGCCTTGTGCGACATTGTGTATGTGTGTCATGTCACAACAATGACATGACGCCAAGCTAGATAATCTAAAAAGGAGCCAGGGAAATAAGCAGGTAGGAGGTGGTTTGAACAGCTTCTGTCAAGTGGCCATGGAACACTGATCTAGCTACTGGACTAGTGTTCTATCACTCTATTTGCTCATCTCTACTACGAAGTCAGTGCAAGAATTGTTCATATTATTAAGATAAGTAATGAAATTCAGTGTATTTGGATGTGTTTATACATATGGTTTACAGCTTATGGCGGAGGGAAAATCAATAACAACCCAATAAAAAGCAGAATGAGATGGCGCTAATATCAAGTTCTGCAGTGCTGAAGGCCAATCCAATCGAAATTATCACTTTAATATTTTCACCCTTCAAAGTTTCCTATACAATAGCAGATTTACAGCACAACAAATTGCTATAAAGAAGTGCGCAGGTTAGGAACATATAACAGGAAATTCAAGGACCTATTATTTTGTTATATGTTGCAAATTCTTTACTATAAAGATAAAAAACAAACAAAAGTGTTATTTCATATTTGCTCTCGAAGACCAGATTTCATAATGTAAATTAAATCTATGGGCTTTGATATCTATATGTTAAGATATACAGTATATCCATACAGAGAAGCATGTAAACGTTTGGGCCCCCCTGGTCAAAATACTGTTTTTGTGAATGGTTAATCTTTTAAAGGCATAAGGTTAAAAATGACACAATTACTTTGTATTTTAGGCAAAAAAAAAAATATTTTCATCTTTTACATTTTAAAATAAACAAAAATGGAAAATGAGCCAATGCAAAAGGTTGTGCACCCTGCTTAGTACTTAGTAGCACCCAATTTGGTAAATATGCCAGCTTATAAAAGCTTTTTGAGGCCAGCCAAGAGTCTTTCAATTCTTGTTTGAGGAATTTCCACCCATTCTTGCTTAGAAATGTCTGTGAGATTCCTGGGTCGTCTTGCATGCACTGCTCTTTTAGGGTCTAGCCATAGATTTTCAATAATGATCATATCAAGGGACTGTGACGGCCATTGTAAAACCATCAGCTTGCATCTTTTGAGGTAGTGTATTGGGAATTGTGGATTTTGACCTGTGTTTAGGATCAATATCTATTTGTAGAAACCATCCTCTTTCCAACCTCAACATTTTTACAGATGGTATTATGTTTGTATCAAGAATTTGTTGAAATTTCATTGAATCCATTGTTCCCTCTACCCCTGAAAGGTTTTCCATGCAATTGGCTGCAACACAAGGTAAAAGATTTTACAAGCATCTTATAGCCTTCTCCTGCTTTGTAGGCCTTCAGATTTTCATTTTTAGAGTGCTAGGCTGCTGCTTAGAAGAACCTATGGCTGCTTATTTTTGGAAAAAGGCTAGAGGAGGCTGGGTTTTTATAAAGCTGTGAAAATTGCATCAAAAGGCCTTTCCTAATGATGATAGTGAGCAAGCCATAACTGTAACAGGATAATTAAGTCTGAAACATTAGTCAAAGGTCAAAGCACACAAATTTCCAAGGGTGCCCAAACTTTTGCACCTGCTCATTTTATGTTTTGCAATTTTTAAAATGTAAAAGATGAAAAAATATATATTTTTTTCTTTTGCCTAAAATACAAAGGAAATCTGTCATCTTTAACTTTCTTCCTATTAGGAATCATTTCATATTCATTAATGCCCCCACTGCTATCCCACCTCATAAATATTGCCTCAACTGATGTTAGCCCACATACAAAAATGCTCCGAATTTTGTTCCCCAGCATGTATATGCCCCACTGGTGACATATGCCATGGACACTGGAATGGCCAGTCTGGGCATACCAATGCAGATCAATTAGTCCATATGCTGATAACATATGCACACCAGGGACTACAAGAGCAAAAGGATCAAATAGATTTTTTTGTTAGGCTATGTGCGCACGTGTGCGTATTGCATGCAGTTATGCTCTGTTCTGCACCGCAGCGTAACTGCATAAGTCCTGCATCCCCAGCACAATCTATGAAGATTGTGCATGAGACGTGCGCACGTGGCATATTAGAATGCAGCGATTCGGCTGCTGCCCGAAGCGTGCGTTCTAAGAAGTGACATGTCACTTCTTTCGTGTGTTTGCATGCTGTCTATAGGGAGAGGCAGCATGCAGAGCGCACAAATTCTGCAGGCACCATGCGCTTCAGAATGAAGCTTTTCTGCTGCGCTTTGAAGCGGATCTTTTGTGTGCGGTGCAGAGCGCACACGTGCGCACATAGACTTACTGCAAAAGCTGGCTGCCCGTGAAGTCTAGACATTCACACTGTTGTAATCAGGTCACTAGAAATGCGTTGCAATTCAAAGCTGGGCCAGGGTGAGAGCAGGTACTCATGTAATGAGGCAGTGAAGACAGTGGTGGCAGCGCTGAAGCCATCTTTTTTCTGCTACCCTCAATCAGCACCTCTGTGACTCCTTTCTCCTAACTCCCATCCCCTACCAATGAGCAGCCCAAAATCATCAAGATCATCCCGACAATGAGCATAATGGGCAAAGTATTAACCCCCTGCTGCATTACTCCTAAATCCCCGTATTAGACCCCTGCATTAGAGCCCTGCATTAACCCCCTGAAAACCCTTTGCATTATATCTGCACTAACCTCTTGCACCCTGGGACACCTACATTAACCCCCTGCATACTGGAACCCCTGCATTAACCTCTTCTTCACCAAACCCTAACATTCCTCTGAATTATCTTTAACTCTTGTTGATGCACTACTTTTCACCCTTTGATCCCCATCTAAAGATTGTTATTGTTAGGTGGGCTGCTATTGTATATGTGTGTTTTAGGTAACTTATGTGGAAAGTTATTAGATAATCATCAGTTTGTGTGCTATTACTGTGTTTTTGTAGTTATAAATGGCTGTGTAGTATAAATATTCTTTATTTGTACATGTTTCATCTCAGTTTATTCGTCATTACTACTTATATAGAATAAGGAATGCAAAAGATTATTACATGATTACTTAAATATTAATTATTATTAATCAAAGCTGATGTTAATAATTAATATCAAAATTCCGTTTAACATTTGTGTAACCCCTTTAACATTAGCAAACAAGTTTTTAAATTGGTGTTAAAGCCCTTTAAAATTGGAGAGTCAGGCTCACTGTTATGAATTTGTTTTTCTTCTTTTTCTCTGTGAGGATCTGTGGTCATTCTCTAAGAACTAATTAGACCGAAGGGACAGATAACTTTGATGCACAGGTCAGTGTTGTGTTATTCTGTGAGTTGAGAGCCTGGATAGTTCAGACAGGTGATGCAGTTTTGCAACCAGAGCTATACACGGGACAACATCTACAACAGAGAACATAATCTTTTGTTTTGATTAGACAGATTTTAATGTATTTATGGTTTCTTTGTATGCTCTGTGCAACGAGCATGGAGAATGACAAGGAAAGTCACTGCATGACGTCTTTTAAAGACCATCAATATTTGGGTTGATCCAAGAATTCGGGTTGTTTGGGAAAAAGGTGTTTCAGAGAAAAATACCTTTTCCAAGCAGTGCAGAAAAGACAGAGGAGACGGCACAGAGGGAGATGGCCAGTGAACGAGTGAGTATGAACTTTTCCACCTTGAAACATCTGTGTAAAAATTGTACATTAAACCACATACTTCAAACCTAATCCAAATCCACAAAGATGCTTTGGTCCACTTTGCTGGACGAGGCATACGCACTTGACAAATAATGTATTTTGTACAAAATAATCAAATGCTTCCAAATGCTGGCCTAATTGGTGCATTCCTTTAAGGAAAGCATTTGGAAGCCAGAACATGTGTAAACACTTGCTAGCACAAAAAAGGTAGAGGAAGTTTTCACGCCAAATAGCTTCCACTTCCATTGTTGTGTTGAAAACATTAAACAAATACAAACACTTGAAACACAATTGCAAGAAAGTGTACAGCCGATAGCAGCAAGGAAATCTGTGTGTTGGAATCTAGACTCTTGGAGAGAGAGAGACCTATTATTCTCACATATACATAGAGTTCCTCTGAATGTACACAGAGATCTAGCTGCCAAGACGCAAACCATTTGCAGCAAGTAATCTCTAGTCTATCAAGACCGGGTATGAATAGCATGGTTCCCTTGTCCATGAAACAGGTTTGTTAGGAGTGGTACAGGAGGAGAAAGCATGAACAGCATCCACATCTCCCATGGATCAGAAATCCATAGCTACAGACACCAGGTGACAGGAGAAACAGTCATTACAGTTCACTCCAACACCAATGAAGTGTTTTGGGGTTATAGAAATAGGTGAGAAACAGATCACACTACTTACAATATGCAAAATCATCCGGACAGGCCTTAGGAATTTTATCCTAACCATTACAGCATGTAACAGATCTGCAAGGAGGACTCGAAATACAATCCCAATGTAGATCCATTTACTTCATGTGATTTCTTTGAGAGTCATTGCAGTAAGTATTCTTTGGCCCTAAATGAAGTTTTTCAAATTGCGGCTGCTACATATCTTAATCAGGGGTATGAGGCAATGGGGAGAATGGAACCCAGGACTGGGAAGTTTCTTGAGGAGATATCGTTTCTTATTCATAAGACTAGCAGTGGGCTACTGGGATGTTACTCCAGAAATCCTAATGAAGCTCGAGCAAACTGTACACGATGAGCCTTTGTCTCTGTCAGCTTGAAGCTATGTACAAGAGAGTCACAAATGATCAACGTATCGGAATTTCACAACGCATGATCAACATGTTTGTAGAAAAATTCCCATACCATGACACTTAAATCCAATGAGTACAGTGAGGGAACCATCAGTCACAGATGCAGTCATGATTACTGAGCAGTGTAGACAAGATCTAATGGACAAAAAGATGTCCATTAAAGCAAGAGAGGATGTGCCCGTACACATTAAATCACAACACCATGCTAAAGCTAAGTCAATTGTTTGC
>NW_027444730.1:0-18188 GCF_048569485.1 Anomaloglossus baeobatrachus | reverse complement strand
TCCAAAGAAAGTTACCTGTTTATTCCTATCATGCATTGGTTTTTGGGGTTTTCTTTGAGTAATGATGATCTCTTTAGTAGTCTGTTGGCGCCCTCTCCTGGAGGAATAGTTTGCTTGCTCTTGGACATTCTAAAAGAGAGGTCATGATAGACATTGAGCTTCTGAGCTCAATTGGGGACAGTCATGGGTGATGAATGTTTGCAACCTACTGCGAAGCCTCATACCGCAATATAAGGAACGTCAAATACTAAGAAAGGGCGGCCTATGAAAGAATTACTACTTTCAATAAGTACACTTAAACGGCTAATTGGGAATAGAAAAACTGTAAAAAGCCCTCTGAGAAAGCCCCCCTCTAACCTTTGATAGTAAGCTTTTCTGTAGTCTGCCTGTTGATGTATTTTCCGTTTGAACTGTGCACAACATGAAGAGACGGAACACTGGCGGCTTGTCACAATGCCCCCCGATGACATCACAATAGCGCTGCTGCCTAGAAAACAAGCTGCGCAGAAGAAGTTGTTCTTTGGGTGGGAGGGTGGGCTAGTGGAAGGAGGGGGCAATCTCTTTTTTTCCCGGGTGGTAGGGGGATGACAGGAGAAGGGAAGCGGGTGGTGAGAAAGGTACAGAGGGCAGGGTTTGGGGGCTGGGAAGGAAAGGGAAAAGATTAGGGTTTGGGGATGATGAAAGGGCTTTCTACGGGTAAGGATGGCAAAGGGTGGCAGTGACGGAAAGTCAGGCAACCTGTCCTGTCCGTCTTTTTGTATCGTGAATTGGAAAGACTGCAAGGGGGAGGGGAGTTGCTTGCGCCCTAAAGGAGGAGTTATTCAGATTCATTGCAGTGGGCGGCGGCTGCAAAACGCACCATTCTTCTTGTTTTGGCTCTGCAAAGCAGCCTTTTCAAGGGTTGGCTTGGGTGACAAAATGTCTTGTGTAGGCGTGGGTTTGTCTCCCTCTCGCTCTCTCTCCCTAAGATGTGTCCGGCATAGGCCAGGGTGCCACTCGAGGCCCAAACCAATTCTGGTTATCGCTTCTCGGCCTTTTGGCTAAGATCAAGTGTAGTATCTGTTCTTATCAGTTTAATATCTGATACGTCCCCTATCTGGGGACCATATATTAAATGGATTTTTAGAACAGGGAGATGGAAAAAGAGCTTGCTCTGTCCACTCCACGCATTGACCTGGTATTGCAGTACCTCCAGGAACGGTGCACCCCTTCTTAACCCAGTTTCCAAAAGCAGAACTCAATTCACCTGATTCATATTAGCCCGATTTAATGAATTGGAAGAAAGCATACGTCTTCATATGCACCTCAATTTGGCCCATTCACTTTTCACACTTCCTCCTTTTGTTTTTTATCTTTCACACTTTTGACTTTCTTTATTCATCCAAATAGCAAACTCATCACCACTCAACCTGACCAACTCGGCTATGTCCCCGTGCTGCAGTTCTCTGTCTTATCTAGATCATTTGCAATTGAATGGAATAGATCCCTTTTGGACAAAGTGGATTCACCTGCTGCTGCAGTGACCACAGGTGTGATAACATCTAGAATTGGCATCTGGTGCGATCTCTCCGCTTCCACTCCAAAGAAAGTTACCTGTTTATTCCTATCATGCATTGGTTTTTGGGGTTTTCTTTGAGTAATGATGATCTCTTTAGTAGTCTGTTGGCGCCCTCTCCTGGAGGAATAGTTTGCTTGCTCTTGGACATTCTAAAAGAGAGGTCATGATAGACATTGAGCTTCTGAGCTCAATTGGGGACAGTCATGGGTGATGAATGTTTGCAACCTACTGCGAAGCCTCATACCGCAATATAAGGAACGTCAAATACTAAGAAAGGGCGGCCTATGAAAGAATTACTACTTTCAATAAGTACACTTAAACGGCTAATTGGGAATAGAAAAACTGTAAAAAGCCCTCTGAGAAAGCCCCCCTCTAACCTTTGATAGTAAGCTTTTCTGTAGTCTGCCTGTTGATGTATTTTCCGTTTGAACTGTGCACAACATGAAGAGACGGAACACTGGCGGCTTGTCACAATGCCCCCCGATGACATCACAATAGCGCTGCTGCCTAGAAAACAAGCTGCGCAGAAGAAGTTGTTCTTTGGGTGGGAGGGTGGGCTAGTGGAAGGAGGGGGCAATCTCTTTTTTTCCCGGGTGGTAGGGGGATGACAGGAGAAGGGAAGCGGGTGGTGAGAAAGGTACAGAGGGCAGGGTTTGGGGGCTGGGAAGGAAAGGGAAAAGATTAGGGTTTGGGGATGATGAAAGGGCTTTCTACGGGTAAGGATGGCAAAGGGTGGCAGTGACGGAAAGTCAGGCAACCTGTCCTGTCCGTCTTTTTGTATCGTGAATTGGAAAGACTGCAAGGGGGAGGGGAGTTGCTTGCGCCCTAAAGGAGGAGTTATTCAGATTCATTGCAGTGGGCGGCGGCTGCAAAACGCACCATTCTTCTTGTTTTGGCTCTGCAAAGCAGCCTTTTCAAGGGTTGGCTTGGGTGACAAAATGTCTTGTGTAGGCGTGGGTTTGTCTCCCTCTCGCTCTCTCTCCCTAAGATGTGTCCGGCATAGGCCAGGGTGCCACTCGAGGCCCAAACCAATTCTGGTTATCGCTTCTCGGCCTTTTGGCTAAGATCAAGTGTAGTATCTGTTCTTATCAGTTTAATATCTGATACGTCCCCTATCTGGGGACCATATATTAAATGGATTTTTAGAACAGGGAGATGGAAAAAGAGCTTGCTCTGTCCACTCCACGCATTGACCTGGTATTGCAGTACCTCCAGGAACGGTGCACCCCTTCTTAACCCAGTTTCCAAAAGCAGAACTCAATTCACCTGATTCATATTAGCCCGATTTAATGAATTGGAAGAAAGCATACGTCTTCATATGCACCTCAATTTGGCCCATTCACTTTTCACACTTCCTCCTTTTGTTTTTTATCTTTCACACTTTTGACTTTCTTTATTCATCCAAATAGCAAACTCATCACCACTCAACCTGACCAACTCGGCTATGTCCCCGTGCTGCAGTTCTCTGTCTTATCTAGATCATTTGCAATTGAATGGAATAGATCCCTTTTGGACAAAGTGGATTCACCTGCTGCTGCAGTGACCACAGGTGTGATAACATCTAGAATTGGCATCTGGTGCGATCTCTCCGCTTCCACTCCAAAGAAAGTTACCTGTTTATTCCTATCATGCATTGGTTTTTGGGGTTTTCTTTGAGTAATGATGATCTCTTTAGTAGTCTGTTGGCGCCCTCTCCTGGAGGAATAGTTTGCTTGCTCTTGGACATTCTAAAAGAGAGGTCATGATAGACATTGAGCTTCTGAGCTCAATTGGGGACAGTCATGGGTGATGAATGTTTGCAACCTACTGCGAAGCCTCATACCGCAATATAAGGAACGTCAAATACTAAGAAAGGGCGGCCTATGAAAGAATTACTACTTTCAATAAGTACACTTAAACGGCTAATTGGGAATAGAAAAACTGTAAAAAGCCCTCTGAGAAAGCCCCCCTCTAACCTTTGATAGTAAGCTTTTCTGTAGTCTGCCTGTTGATGTATTTTCCGTTTGAACTGTGCACAACATGAAGAGACGGAACACTGGCGGCTTGTCACAATGCCCCCCGATGACATCACAATAGCGCTGCTGCCTAGAAAACAAGCTGCGCAGAAGAAGTTGTTCTTTGGGTGGGAGGGTGGGCTAGTGGAAGGAGGGGGCAATCTCTTTTTTTCCCGGGTGGTAGGGGGATGACAGGAGAAGGGAAGCGGGTGGTGAGAAAGGTACAGAGGGCAGGGTTTGGGGGCTGGGAAGGAAAGGGAAAAGATTAGGGTTTGGGGATGATGAAAGGGCTTTCTACGGGTAAGGATGGCAAAGGGTGGCAGTGACGGAAAGTCAGGCAACCTGTCCTGTCCGTCTTTTTGTATCGTGAATTGGAAAGACTGCAAGGGGGAGGGGAGTTGCTTGCGCCCTAAAGGAGGAGTTATTCAGATTCATTGCAGTGGGCGGCGGCTGCAAAACGCACCATTCTTCTTGTTTTGGCTCTGCAAAGCAGCCTTTTCAAGGGTTGGCTTGGGTGACAAAATGTCTTGTGTAGGCGTGGGTTTGTCTCCCTCTCGCTCTCTCTCCCTAAGATGTGTCCGGCATAGGCCAGGGTGCCACTCGAGGCCCAAACCAATTCTGGTTATCGCTTCTCGGCCTTTTGGCTAAGATCAAGTGTAGTATCTGTTCTTATCAGTTTAATATCTGATACGTCCCCTATCTGGGGACCATATATTAAATGGATTTTTAGAACAGGGAGATGGAAAAAGAGCTTGCTCTGTCCACTCCACGCATTGACCTGGTATTGCAGTACCTCCAGGAACGGTGCACCCCTTCTTAACCCAGTTTCCAAAAGCAGAACTCAATTCACCTGATTCATATTAGCCCGATTTAATGAATTGGAAGAAAGCATACGTCTTCATATGCACCTCAATTTGGCCCATTCACTTTTCACACTTCCTCCTTTTGTTTTTTATCTTTCACACTTTTGACTTTCTTTATTCATCCAAATAGCAAACTCATCACCACTCAACCTGACCAACTCGGCTATGTCCCCGTGCTGCAGTTCTCTGTCTTATCTAGATCATTTGCAATTGAATGGAATAGATCCCTTTTGGACAAAGTGGATTCACCTGCTGCTGCAGTGACCACAGGTGTGATAACATCTAGAATTGGCATCTGGTGCGATCTCTCCGCTTCCACTCCAAAGAAAGTTACCTGTTTATTCCTATCATGCATTGGTTTTTGGGGTTTTCTTTGAGTAATGATGATCTCTTTAGTAGTCTGTTGGCGCCCTCTCCTGGAGGAATAGTTTGCTTGCTCTTGGACATTCTAAAAGAGAGGTCATGATAGACATTGAGCTTCTGAGCTCAATTGGGGACAGTCATGGGTGATGAATGTTTGCAACCTACTGCGAAGCCTCATACCGCAATATAAGGAACGTCAAATACTAAGAAAGGGCGGCCTATGAAAGAATTACTACTTTCAATAAGTACACTTAAACGGCTAATTGGGAATAGAAAAACTGTAAAAAGCCCTCTGAGAAAGCCCCCCTCTAACCTTTGATAGTAAGCTTTTCTGTAGTCTGCCTGTTGATGTATTTTCCGTTTGAACTGTGCACAACATGAAGAGACGGAACACTGGCGGCTTGTCACAATGCCCCCCGATGACATCACAATAGCGCTGCTGCCTAGAAAACAAGCTGCGCAGAAGAAGTTGTTCTTTGGGTGGGAGGGTGGGCTAGTGGAAGGAGGGGGCAATCTCTTTTTTTCCCGGGTGGTAGGGGGATGACAGGAGAAGGGAAGCGGGTGGTGAGAAAGGTACAGAGGGCAGGGTTTGGGGGCTGGGAAGGAAAGGGAAAAGATTAGGGTTTGGGGATGATGAAAGGGCTTTCTACGGGTAAGGATGGCAAAGGGTGGCAGTGACGGAAAGTCAGGCAACCTGTCCTGTCCGTCTTTTTGTATCGTGAATTGGAAAGACTGCAAGGGGGAGGGGAGTTGCTTGCGCCCTAAAGGAGGAGTTATTCAGATTCATTGCAGTGGGCGGCGGCTGCAAAACGCACCATTCTTCTTGTTTTGGCTCTGCAAAGCAGCCTTTTCAAGGGTTGGCTTGGGTGACAAAATGTCTTGTGTAGGCGTGGGTTTGTCTCCCTCTCGCTCTCTCTCCCTAAGATGTGTCCGGCATAGGCCAGGGTGCCACTCGAGGCCCAAACCAATTCTGGTTATCGCTTCTCGGCCTTTTGGCTAAGATCAAGTGTAGTATCTGTTCTTATCAGTTTAATATCTGATACGTCCCCTATCTGGGGACCATATATTAAATGGATTTTTAGAACAGGGAGATGGAAAAAGAGCTTGCTCTGTCCACTCCACGCATTGACCTGGTATTGCAGTACCTCCAGGAACGGTGCACCCCTTCTTAACCCAGTTTCCAAAAGCAGAACTCAATTCACCTGATTCATATTAGCCCGATTTAATGAATTGGAAGAAAGCATACGTCTTCATATGCACCTCAATTTGGCCCATTCACTTTTCACACTTCCTCCTTTTGTTTTTTATCTTTCACACTTTTGACTTTCTTTATTCATCCAAATAGCAAACTCATCACCACTCAACCTGACCAACTCGGCTATGTCCCCGTGCTGCAGTTCTCTGTCTTATCTAGATCATTTGCAATTGAATGGAATAGATCCCTTTTGGACAAAGTGGATTCACCTGCTGCTGCAGTGACCACAGGTGTGATAACATCTAGAATTGGCATCTGGTGCGATCTCTCCGCTTCCACTCCAAAGAAAGTTACCTGTTTATTCCTATCATGCATTGGTTTTTGGGGTTTTCTTTGAGTAATGATGATCTCTTTAGTAGTCTGTTGGCGCCCTCTCCTGGAGGAATAGTTTGCTTGCTCTTGGACATTCTAAAAGAGAGGTCATGATAGACATTGAGCTTCTGAGCTCAATTGGGGACAGTCATGGGTGATGAATGTTTGCAACCTACTGCGAAGCCTCATACCGCAATATAAGGAACGTCAAATACTAAGAAAGGGCGGCCTATGAAAGAATTACTACTTTCAATAAGTACACTTAAACGGCTAATTGGGAATAGAAAAACTGTAAAAAGCCCTCTGAGAAAGCCCCCCTCTAACCTTTGATAGTAAGCTTTTCTGTAGTCTGCCTGTTGATGTATTTTCCGTTTGAACTGTGCACAACATGAAGAGACGGAACACTGGCGGCTTGTCACAATGCCCCCCGATGACATCACAATAGCGCTGCTGCCTAGAAAACAAGCTGCGCAGAAGAAGTTGTTCTTTGGGTGGGAGGGTGGGCTAGTGGAAGGAGGGGGCAATCTCTTTTTTTCCCGGGTGGTAGGGGGATGACAGGAGAAGGGAAGCGGGTGGTGAGAAAGGTACAGAGGGCAGGGTTTGGGGGCTGGGAAGGAAAGGGAAAAGATTAGGGTTTGGGGATGATGAAAGGGCTTTCTACGGGTAAGGATGGCAAAGGGTGGCAGTGACGGAAAGTCAGGCAACCTGTCCTGTCCGTCTTTTTGTATCGTGAATTGGAAAGACTGCAAGGGGGAGGGGAGTTGCTTGCGCCCTAAAGGAGGAGTTATTCAGATTCATTGCAGTGGGCGGCGGCTGCAAAACGCACCATTCTTCTTGTTTTGGCTCTGCAAAGCAGCCTTTTCAAGGGTTGGCTTGGGTGACAAAATGTCTTGTGTAGGCGTGGGTTTGTCTCCCTCTCGCTCTCTCTCCCTAAGATGTGTCCGGCATAGGCCAGGGTGCCACTCGAGGCCCAAACCAATTCTGGTTATCGCTTCTCGGCCTTTTGGCTAAGATCAAGTGTAGTATCTGTTCTTATCAGTTTAATATCTGATACGTCCCCTATCTGGGGACCATATATTAAATGGATTTTTAGAACAGGGAGATGGAAAAAGAGCTTGCTCTGTCCACTCCACGCATTGACCTGGTATTGCAGTACCTCCAGGAACGGTGCACCCCTTCTTAACCCAGTTTCCAAAAGCAGAACTCAATTCACCTGATTCATATTAGCCCGATTTAATGAATTGGAAGAAAGCATACGTCTTCATATGCACCTCAATTTGGCCCATTCACTTTTCACACTTCCTCCTTTTGTTTTTTATCTTTCACACTTTTGACTTTCTTTATTCATCCAAATAGCAAACTCATCACCACTCAACCTGACCAACTCGGCTATGTCCCCGTGCTGCAGTTCTCTGTCTTATCTAGATCATTTGCAATTGAATGGAATAGATCCCTTTTGGACAAAGTGGATTCACCTGCTGCTGCAGTGACCACAGGTGTGATAACATCTAGAATTGGCATCTGGTGCGATCTCTCCGCTTCCACTCCAAAGAAAGTTACCTGTTTATTCCTATCATGCATTGGTTTTTGGGGTTTTCTTTGAGTAATGATGATCTCTTTAGTAGTCTGTTGGCGCCCTCTCCTGGAGGAATAGTTTGCTTGCTCTTGGACATTCTAAAAGAGAGGTCATGATAGACATTGAGCTTCTGAGCTCAATTGGGGACAGTCATGGGTGATGAATGTTTGCAACCTACTGCGAAGCCTCATACCGCAATATAAGGAACGTCAAATACTAAGAAAGGGCGGCCTATGAAAGAATTACTACTTTCAATAAGTACACTTAAACGGCTAATTGGGAATAGAAAAACTGTAAAAAGCCCTCTGAGAAAGCCCCCCTCTAACCTTTGATAGTAAGCTTTTCTGTAGTCTGCCTGTTGATGTATTTTCCGTTTGAACTGTGCACAACATGAAGAGACGGAACACTGGCGGCTTGTCACAATGCCCCCCGATGACATCACAATAGCGCTGCTGCCTAGAAAACAAGCTGCGCAGAAGAAGTTGTTCTTTGGGTGGGAGGGTGGGCTAGTGGAAGGAGGGGGCAATCTCTTTTTTTCCCGGGTGGTAGGGGGATGACAGGAGAAGGGAAGCGGGTGGTGAGAAAGGTACAGAGGGCAGGGTTTGGGGGCTGGGAAGGAAAGGGAAAAGATTAGGGTTTGGGGATGATGAAAGGGCTTTCTACGGGTAAGGATGGCAAAGGGTGGCAGTGACGGAAAGTCAGGCAACCTGTCCTGTCCGTCTTTTTGTATCGTGAATTGGAAAGACTGCAAGGGGGAGGGGAGTTGCTTGCGCCCTAAAGGAGGAGTTATTCAGATTCATTGCAGTGGGCGGCGGCTGCAAAACGCACCATTCTTCTTGTTTTGGCTCTGCAAAGCAGCCTTTTCAAGGGTTGGCTTGGGTGACAAAATGTCTTGTGTAGGCGTGGGTTTGTCTCCCTCTCGCTCTCTCTCCCTAAGATGTGTCCGGCATAGGCCAGGGTGCCACTCGAGGCCCAAACCAATTCTGGTTATCGCTTCTCGGCCTTTTGGCTAAGATCAAGTGTAGTATCTGTTCTTATCAGTTTAATATCTGATACGTCCCCTATCTGGGGACCATATATTAAATGGATTTTTAGAACAGGGAGATGGAAAAAGAGCTTGCTCTGTCCACTCCACGCATTGACCTGGTATTGCAGTACCTCCAGGAACGGTGCACCCCTTCTTAACCCAGTTTCCAAAAGCAGAACTCAATTCACCTGATTCATATTAGCCCGATTTAATGAATTGGAAGAAAGCATACGTCTTCATATGCACCTCAATTTGGCCCATTCACTTTTCACACTTCCTCCTTTTGTTTTTTATCTTTCACACTTTTGACTTTCTTTATTCATCCAAATAGCAAACTCATCACCACTCAACCTGACCAACTCGGCTATGTCCCCGTGCTGCAGTTCTCTGTCTTATCTAGATCATTTGCAATTGAATGGAATAGATCCCTTTTGGACAAAGTGGATTCACCTGCTGCTGCAGTGACCACAGGTGTGATAACATCTAGAATTGGCATCTGGTGCGATCTCTCCGCTTCCACTCCAAAGAAAGTTACCTGTTTATTCCTATCATGCATTGGTTTTTGGGGTTTTCTTTGAGTAATGATGATCTCTTTAGTAGTCTGTTGGCGCCCTCTCCTGGAGGAATAGTTTGCTTGCTCTTGGACATTCTAAAAGAGAGGTCATGATAGACATTGAGCTTCTGAGCTCAATTGGGGACAGTCATGGGTGATGAATGTTTGCAACCTACTGCGAAGCCTCATACCGCAATATAAGGAACGTCAAATACTAAGAAAGGGCGGCCTATGAAAGAATTACTACTTTCAATAAGTACACTTAAACGGCTAATTGGGAATAGAAAAACTGTAAAAAGCCCTCTGAGAAAGCCCCCCTCTAACCTTTGATAGTAAGCTTTTCTGTAGTCTGCCTGTTGATGTATTTTCCGTTTGAACTGTGCACAACATGAAGAGACGGAACACTGGCGGCTTGTCACAATGCCCCCCGATGACATCACAATAGCGCTGCTGCCTAGAAAACAAGCTGCGCAGAAGAAGTTGTTCTTTGGGTGGGAGGGTGGGCTAGTGGAAGGAGGGGGCAATCTCTTTTTTTCCCGGGTGGTAGGGGGATGACAGGAGAAGGGAAGCGGGTGGTGAGAAAGGTACAGAGGGCAGGGTTTGGGGGCTGGGAAGGAAAGGGAAAAGATTAGGGTTTGGGGATGATGAAAGGGCTTTCTACGGGTAAGGATGGCAAAGGGTGGCAGTGACGGAAAGTCAGGCAACCTGTCCTGTCCGTCTTTTTGTATCGTGAATTGGAAAGACTGCAAGGGGGAGGGGAGTTGCTTGCGCCCTAAAGGAGGAGTTATTCAGATTCATTGCAGTGGGCGGCGGCTGCAAAACGCACCATTCTTCTTGTTTTGGCTCTGCAAAGCAGCCTTTTCAAGGGTTGGCTTGGGTGACAAAATGTCTTGTGTAGGCGTGGGTTTGTCTCCCTCTCGCTCTCTCTCCCTAAGATGTGTCCGGCATAGGCCAGGGTGCCACTCGAGGCCCAAACCAATTCTGGTTATCGCTTCTCGGCCTTTTGGCTAAGATCAAGTGTAGTATCTGTTCTTATCAGTTTAATATCTGATACGTCCCCTATCTGGGGACCATATATTAAATGGATTTTTAGAACAGGGAGATGGAAAAAGAGCTTGCTCTGTCCACTCCACGCATTGACCTGGTATTGCAGTACCTCCAGGAACGGTGCACCCCTTCTTAACCCAGTTTCCAAAAGCAGAACTCAATTCACCTGATTCATATTAGCCCGATTTAATGAATTGGAAGAAAGCATACGTCTTCATATGCACCTCAATTTGGCCCATTCACTTTTCACACTTCCTCCTTTTGTTTTTTATCTTTCACACTTTTGACTTTCTTTATTCATCCAAATAGCAAACTCATCACCACTCAACCTGACCAACTCGGCTATGTCCCCGTGCTGCAGTTCTCTGTCTTATCTAGATCATTTGCAATTGAATGGAATAGATCCCTTTTGGACAAAGTGGATTCACCTGCTGCTGCAGTGACCACAGGTGTGATAACATCTAGAATTGGCATCTGGTGCGATCTCTCCGCTTCCACTCCAAAGAAAGTTACCTGTTTATTCCTATCATGCATTGGTTTTTGGGGTTTTCTTTGAGTAATGATGATCTCTTTAGTAGTCTGTTGGCGCCCTCTCCTGGAGGAATAGTTTGCTTGCTCTTGGACATTCTAAAAGAGAGGTCATGATAGACATTGAGCTTCTGAGCTCAATTGGGGACAGTCATGGGTGATGAATGTTTGCAACCTACTGCGAAGCCTCATACCGCAATATAAGGAACGTCAAATACTAAGAAAGGGCGGCCTATGAAAGAATTACTACTTTCAATAAGTACACTTAAACGGCTAATTGGGAATAGAAAAACTGTAAAAAGCCCTCTGAGAAAGCCCCCCTCTAACCTTTGATAGTAAGCTTTTCTGTAGTCTGCCTGTTGATGTATTTTCCGTTTGAACTGTGCACAACATGAAGAGACGGAACACTGGCGGCTTGTCACAATGCCCCCCGATGACATCACAATAGCGCTGCTGCCTAGAAAACAAGCTGCGCAGAAGAAGTTGTTCTTTGGGTGGGAGGGTGGGCTAGTGGAAGGAGGGGGCAATCTCTTTTTTTCCCGGGTGGTAGGGGGATGACAGGAGAAGGGAAGCGGGTGGTGAGAAAGGTACAGAGGGCAGGGTTTGGGGGCTGGGAAGGAAAGGGAAAAGATTAGGGTTTGGGGATGATGAAAGGGCTTTCTACGGGTAAGGATGGCAAAGGGTGGCAGTGACGGAAAGTCAGGCAACCTGTCCTGTCCGTCTTTTTGTATCGTGAATTGGAAAGACTGCAAGGGGGAGGGGAGTTGCTTGCGCCCTAAAGGAGGAGTTATTCAGATTCATTGCAGTGGGCGGCGGCTGCAAAACGCACCATTCTTCTTGTTTTGGCTCTGCAAAGCAGCCTTTTCAAGGGTTGGCTTGGGTGACAAAATGTCTTGTGTAGGCGTGGGTTTGTCTCCCTCTCGCTCTCTCTCCCTAAGATGTGTCCGGCATAGGCCAGGGTGCCACTCGAGGCCCAAACCAATTCTGGTTATCGCTTCTCGGCCTTTTGGCTAAGATCAAGTGTAGTATCTGTTCTTATCAGTTTAATATCTGATACGTCCCCTATCTGGGGACCATATATTAAATGGATTTTTAGAACAGGGAGATGGAAAAAGAGCTTGCTCTGTCCACTCCACGCATTGACCTGGTATTGCAGTACCTCCAGGAACGGTGCACCCCTTCTTAACCCAGTTTCCAAAAGCAGAACTCAATTCACCTGATTCATATTAGCCCGATTTAATGAATTGGAAGAAAGCATACGTCTTCATATGCACCTCAATTTGGCCCATTCACTTTTCACACTTCCTCCTTTTGTTTTTTATCTTTCACACTTTTGACTTTCTTTATTCATCCAAATAGCAAACTCATCACCACTCAACCTGACCAACTCGGCTATGTCCCCGTGCTGCAGTTCTCTGTCTTATCTAGATCATTTGCAATTGAATGGAATAGATCCCTTTTGGACAAAGTGGATTCACCTGCTGCTGCAGTGACCACAGGTGTGATAACATCTAGAATTGGCATCTGGTGCGATCTCTCCGCTTCCACTCCAAAGAAAGTTACCTGTTTATTCCTATCATGCATTGGTTTTTGGGGTTTTCTTTGAGTAATGATGATCTCTTTAGTAGTCTGTTGGCGCCCTCTCCTGGAGGAATAGTTTGCTTGCTCTTGGACATTCTAAAAGAGAGGTCATGATAGACATTGAGCTTCTGAGCTCAATTGGGGACAGTCATGGGTGATGAATGTTTGCAACCTACTGCGAAGCCTCATACCGCAATATAAGGAACGTCAAATACTAAGAAAGGGCGGCCTATGAAAGAATTACTACTTTCAATAAGTACACTTAAACGGCTAATTGGGAATAGAAAAACTGTAAAAAGCCCTCTGAGAAAGCCCCCCTCTAACCTTTGATAGTAAGCTTTTCTGTAGTCTGCCTGTTGATGTATTTTCCGTTTGAACTGTGCACAACATGAAGAGACGGAACACTGGCGGCTTGTCACAATGCCCCCCGATGACATCACAATAGCGCTGCTGCCTAGAAAACAAGCTGCGCAGAAGAAGTTGTTCTTTGGGTGTGGAGGGTGGGCTAGTGGAAGGAGGGGGCAATCTCTTTTTTTCCCGGGTGGTAGGGGGATGACAGGAGAAGGGAAGCGGGTGGTGAGAAAGGTACAGAGGGCAGGGTTTGGGGGCTGGGAAGGAAAGGGAAAAGATTAGGGTTTGGGGATGATGAAAGGGCTTTCTACGGGTAAGGATGGCAAAGGGTGGCAGTGACGGAAAGTCAGGCAACCTGTCCTGTCCGTCTTTTTGTATCGTGAATTGGAAAGACTGCAAGGGGGAGGGGAGTTGCTTGCGCCCTAAAGGAGGAGTTATTCAGATTCATTGCAGTGGGCGGCGGCTGCAAAACGCACCATTCTTCTTGTTTTGGCTCTGCAAAGCAGCCTTTTCAAGGGTTGGCTTGGGTGACAAAATGTCTTGTGTAGGCGTGGGTTTGTCTCCCTCTCGCTCTCTCTCCCTAAGATGTGTCCGGCATAGGCCAGGGTGCCACTCGAGGCCCAAACCAATTCTGGTTATCGCTTCTCGGCCTTTTGGCTAAGATCAAGTGTAGTATCTGTTCTTATCAGTTTAATATCTGATACGTCCCCTATCTGGGGACCATATATTAAATGGATTTTTAGAACAGGGAGATGGAAAAAGAGCTTGCTCTGTCCACTCCACGCATTGACCTGGTATTGCAGTACCTCCAGGAACGGTGCACCCCTTCTTAACCCAGTTTCCAAAAGCAGAACTCAATTCACCTGATTCATATTAGCCCGATTTAATGAATTGGAAGAAAGCATACGTCTTCATATGCACCTCAATTTGGCCCATTCACTTTTCACACTTCCTCCTTTTGTTTTTTATCTTTCACACTTTTGACTTTCTTTATTCATCCAAATAGCAAACTCATCACCACTCAACCTGACCAACTCGGCTATGTCCCCGTGCTGCAGTTCTCTGTCTTATCTAGATCATTTGCAATTGAATGGAATAGATCCCTTTTGGACAAAGTGGATTCACCTGCTGCTGCAGTGACCACAGGTGTGATAACATCTAGAATTGGCATCTGGTGCGATCTCTCCGCTTCCACTCCAAAGAAAGTTACCTGTTTATTCCTATCATGCATTGGTTTTTGGGGTTTTCTTTGAGTAATGATGATCTCTTTAGTAGTCTGTTGGCGCCCTCTCCTGGAGGAATAGTTTGCTTGCTCTTGGACATTCTAAAAGAGAGGTCATGATAGACATTGAGCTTCTGAGCTCAATTGGGGACAGTCATGGGTGATGAATGTTTGCAACCTACTGCGAAGCCTCATACCGCAATATAAGGAACGTCAAATACTAAGAAAGGGCGGCCTATGAAAGAATTACTACTTTCAATAAGTACACTTAAACGGCTAATTGGGAATAGAAAAACTGTAAAAAGCCCTCTGAGAAAGCCCCCCTCTAACCTTTGATAGTAAGCTTTTCTGTAGTCTGCCTGTTGATGTATTTTCCGTTTGAACTGTGCACAACATGAAGAGACGGAACACTGGCGGCTTGTCACAATGCCCCCCGATGACATCACAATAGCGCTGCTGCCTAGAAAACAAGCTGCGCAGAAGAAGTTGTTCTTTGGGTGGGAGGGTGGGCTAGTGGAAGGAGGGGGCAATCTCTTTTTTTCCCGGGTGGTAGGGGGATGACAGGAGAAGGGAAGCGGGTGGTGAGAAAGGTACAGAGGGCAGGGTTTGGGGGCTGGGAAGGAAAGGGAAAAGATTAGGGTTTGGGGATGATGAAAGGGCTTTCTACGGGTAAGGATGGCAAAGGGTGGCAGTGACGGAAAGTCAGGCAACCTGTCCTGTCCGTCTTTTTGTATCGTGAATTGGAAAGACTGCAAGGGGGAGGGGAGTTGCTTGCGCCCTAAAGGAGGAGTTATTCAGATTCATTGCAGTGGGCGGCGGCTGCAAAACGCACCATTCTTCTTGTTTTGGCTCTGCAAAGCAGCCTTTTCAAGGGTTGGCTTGGGTGACAAAATGTCTTGTGTAGGCGTGGGTTTGTCTCCCTCTCGCTCTCTCTCCCTAAGATGTGTCCGGCATAGGCCAGGGTGCCACTCGAGGCCCAAACCAATTCTGGTTATCGCTTCTCGGCCTTTTGGCTAAGATCAAGTGTAGTATCTGTTCTTATCAGTTTAATATCTGATACGTCCCCTATCTGGGGACCATATATTAAATGGATTTTTAGAACAGGGAGATGGAAAAAGAGCTTGCTCTGTCCACTCCACGCATTGACCTGGTATTGCAGTACCTCCAGGAACGGTGCACCCCTTCTTAACCCAGTTTCCAAAAGCAGAACTCAATTCACCTGATTCATATTAGCCCGATTTAATGAATTGGAAGAAAGCATACGTCTTCATATGCACCTCAATTTGGCCCATTCACTTTTCACACTTCCTCCTTTTGTTTTTTATCTTTCACACTTTTGACTTTCTTTATTCATCCAAATAGCAAACTCATCACCACTCAACCTGACCAACTCGGCTATGTCCCCGTGCTGCAGTTCTCTGTCTTATCTAGATCATTTGCAATTGAATGGAATAGATCCCTTTTGGACAAAGTGGATTCACCTGCTGCTGCAGTGACCACAGGTGTGATAACATCTAGAATTGGCATCTGGTGCGATCTCTCCGCTTCCACTCCAAAGAAAGTTACCTGTTTATTCCTATCATGCATTGGTTTTTGGGGTTTTCTTTGAGTAATGATGATCTCTTTAGTAGTCTGTTGGCGCCCTCTCCTGGAGGAATAGTTTGCTTGCTCTTGGACATTCTAAAAGAGAGGTCATGATAGACATTGAGCTTCTGAGCTCAATTGGGGACAGTCATGGGTGATGAATGTTTGCAACCTACTGCGAAGCCTCATACCGCAATATAAGGAACGTCAAATACTAAGAAAGGGCGGCCTATGAAAGAATTACTACTTTCAATAAGTACACTTAAACGGCTAATTGGGAATAGAAAAACTGTAAAAAGCCCTCTGAGAAAGCCCCCCTCTAACCTTTGATAGTAAGCTTTTCTGTAGTCTGCCTGTTGATGTATTTTCCGTTTGAACTGTGCACAACATGAAGAGACGGAACACTGGCGGCTTGTCACAATGCCCCCCGATGACATCACAATAGCGCTGCTGCCTAGAAAACAAGCTGCGCAGAAGAAGTTGTTCTTTGGGTGGGAGGGTGGGCTAGTGGAAGGAGGGGGCAATCTCTTTTTTTCCCGGGTGGTAGGGGGATGACAGGAGAAGGGAAGCGGGTGGTGAGAAAGGTACAGAGGGCAGGGTTTGGGGGCTGGGAAGGAAAGGGAAAAGATTAGGGTTTGGGGATGATGAAAGGGCTTTCTACGGGTAAGGATGGCAAAGGGTGGCAGTGACGGAAAGTCAGGCAACCTGTCCTGTCCGTCTTTTTGTATCGTGAATTGGAAAGACTGCAAGGGGGAGGGGAGTTGCTTGCGCCCTAAAGGAGGAGTTATTCAGATTCATTGCAGTGGGCGGCGGCTGCAAAACGCACCATTCTTCTTGTTTTGGCTCTGCAAAGCAGCCTTTTCAAGGGTTGGCTTGGGTGACAAAATGTCTTGTGTAGGCGTGGGTTTGTCTCCCTCTCGCTCTCTCTCCCTAAGATGTGTCCGGCATAGGCCAGGGTGCCACTCGAGGCCCAAACCAATTCTGGTTATCGCTTCTCGGCCTTTTGGCTAAGATCAAGTGTAGTATCTGTTCTTATCAGTTTAATATCTGATACGTCCCCTATCTGGGGACCATATATTAAATGGATTTTTAGAACAGGGAGATGGAAAAAGAGCTTGCTCTGTCCACTCCACGCATTGACCTGGTATTGCAGTACCTCCAGGAACGGTGCACCCCTTCTTAACCCAGTTTCCAAAAGCAGAACTCAATTCACCTGATTCATATTAGCCCGATTTAATGAATTGGAAGAAAGCATACGTCTTCATATGCACCTCAATTTGGCCCATTCACTTTTCACACTTCCTCCTTTTGTTTTTTATCTTTCACACTTTTGACTTTCTTTATTCATCCAAATAGCAAACTCATCACCACTCAACCTGACCAACTCGGCTATGTCCCCGTGCTGCAGTTCTCTGTCTTATCTAGATCATTTGCAATTGAATGGAATAGATCCCTTTTGGACAAAGTGGATTCACCTGCTGCTGCAGTGACCACAGGTGTGATAACATCTAGAATTGGCATCTGGTGCGATCTCTCCGCTTCCACTCCAAAGAAAGTTACCTGTTTATTCCTATCATGCATTGGTTTTTGGGGTTTTCTTTGAGTAATGATGATCTCTTTAGTAGTCTGTTGGCGCCCTCTCCTGGAGGAATAGTTTGCTTGCTCTTGGACATTCTAAAAGAGAGGTCATGATAGACATTGAGCTTCTGAGCTCAATTGGGGACAGTCATGGGTGATGAATGTTTGCAACCTACTGCGAAGCCTCATACCGCAATATAAGGAACGTCAAATACTAAGAAAGGGCGGCCTATGAAAGAATTACTACTTTCAATAAGTACACTTAAACGGCTAATTGGGAATAGAAAAACTGTAAAAAGCCCTCTGAGAAAGCCCCCCTCTAACCTTTGATAGTAAGCTTTTCTGTAGTCTGCCTGTTGATGTATTTTCCGTTTGAACTGTGCACAACATGAAGAGACGGAACACTGGCGGCTTGTCACAATGCCCCCCGATGACATCACAATAGCGCTGCTGCCTAGAAAACAAGCTGCGCAGAAGAAGTTGTTCTTTGGGTGGGAGGGTGGGCTAGTGGAAGGAGGGGGCAATCTCTTTTTTTCCCGGGTGGTAGGGGGATGACAGGAGAAGGGAAGCGGGTGGTGAGAAAGGTACAGAGGGCAGGGTTTGGGGGCTGGGAAGGAAAGGGAAAAGATTAGGGTTTGGGGATGATGAAAGGGCTTTCTACGGGTAAGGATGGCAAAGGGTGGCAGTGACGGAAAGTCAGGCAACCTGTCCTGTCCGTCTTTTTGTATCGTGAATTGGAAAGACTGCAAGGGGGAGGGGAGTTGCTTGCGCCCTAAAGGAGGAGTTATTCAGATTC
>NW_027444729.1:0-18191 GCF_048569485.1 Anomaloglossus baeobatrachus | reverse complement strand
TCCCGCCCTTACCCCTGATAGACAGGCCCGGGGGCGTGAGTTTTGCTACTAGGCCGCAATTGAAGCCGGGGACTAAATTTAAGACCGCGGCCGACAAACAGGCGCGGTCGGCGCGGAAGTCCGCCGGCCGTCACAAATAAGCAGCTGCTGCAGCGTCCGGGATGAAGGCGCATCATGCAAATCCCCCATGGGGATACAGAGTACCTTAGTGATGCAGGGCCCGGTCCCTGAGGATAAATAAACTCCTGTCCGACAGATTCCCACAGGGGCTGCGGAGGGAGCACGGTCCCAGTGGATGGATGACCGCTCAGGATCCCACTTCTCCCAGAGCCGCTAAGGGATGGTGAAGGAGACGGCATGAGGCTCCGGCCTTTGTACCCGCAATGGGTACCTCAACCTTAACAGCACCGCCGACTTAGTGGGGTGAGAAGGGAACATGCCGGGGGCCCCGTGGGGGCCCACTTTTCTTCCAACCGATATAACTAATCTGAGAATTCATGAGTGGATGTGTGCCTCCTTCCACACAAAGCATAAAACTGAGGAGCCCGTGATGCACGGGAGGGTGTATAGGCAGAGGGGAGGGGTTACACTTTTTAAAGTGTAATACTTTGTGTGGCCTCCGGAGGCAGAAGCTATACACCCAATTGTCTGGGTCTCCCAATGGAGCGACAAAGAAAAGGGGAGCAAAAAACAAAAACGGAAAAATCGTCCAGGGGTTAGGGGGTTAAAGGTGGGAGTCCGTGAGCACATCAGGGACATTGAGAAAACAAAGACTCTGCATGAGACGGAACACCTAAAAACCCTACCAAAACATTTCCAATTGTACCATAAATCTGACTCAAGCAAATTAAAGGAGTTGTCCGACATTAGCTTACCAAAAAATGTTGAGTTTATCTGTGCTGTATTGTCATATAAAACACCCCTATATTGTTATTTTTTGTTTTCTAACTTTTGTTCCACTTGAATTATCCCTTTATTCTCTGCAGTTCTTTGTTTACATTTTGCTCTAGCAAACTGACCACTTCCTGTGCAAAACCTCAGTTAGAGCTGGCACTGCCCGGCCTCAGGGTCCAGCCCCGTCCCCTGCCCGCCCCTTGCACACACATTCCCTGTCAGTATTCTACCCCAGCAACTGATCTGTTATCACTCTAGCAATGAAAATAACAGCCCCACATCGGGCTCTGTGCCAAACACACACACACATACACACACACACACACACATACACATCGGGCTCTGCGCCACACACATCAGGCTCTGCAACCCTCCCCCACACACACATACACACACGGCGCTCTGTACCGACCTCCCCCTCACCATCGTTCTGTACCGACCCCTACCCCCATAGGGAACACATGTAGGCTACATTCACATGACCGTTCCGTTTTTGCGGTCGGCAAAAAATGGCCAATTTTTTCACGGATACATCTGTGTGTCATCCGTGTGCCTTCCGTTTTTTTTGCGGACCGCAAAAAAGCGGAAGCAGCAAGAAAGATAAATAGATGAGTAGATATAGAGATGAATAGATAGATATAGAGACAGAGAGATAGAGGGATGAATGAATGAACAGAGGGATAGACAGATAGATAAATAGATAGATAGATAGATGAGAAAGACATATAATGTCCTACCCCCCTGCATATTCTAAGCTGGCACCCTTTAGTGACTTTCATGTGGCACGAAAGTGTGCTTAGCCTTGTATTTATCAAAAAAATAAATAAAAAATAATTTAAAAAAACCAAACGACAATGGGTCCCCCATACTTTTGTAGCCAGCTAGGGTAAAGCAGATGGCTGCAACCTGCAAACCACAGCTGGCAGCTTCAGCTTGGCTGGTAATCTAAAACAGAGGGCACCCCACGCTGTTATTTTAAATTAAATAAATAATTTAAAACAAAAAACATGGGGTCCCCCCAAATTGGATCACCAGCCAAGGTAAAGCAGACAGCTGT
This sequence comes from Anomaloglossus baeobatrachus, assembly GCF_048569485.1. Taxonomy (NCBI): domain Eukaryota; kingdom Metazoa; phylum Chordata; class Amphibia; order Anura; family Aromobatidae; genus Anomaloglossus; species Anomaloglossus baeobatrachus. The sequence continues at coordinate 16,240 of NW_027444729.1, read as the reverse complement.
GGTCTGGTATTCTCAGACTAGGGAGGCCCACTGTTATTGGACACTCCCCAGCCTAAAAATAGAAGGCCACAGCCGCCCCAGAATTGGCACATCCATTAGATGTGCCAATCCTGGTGCTTCACCCCAACTCATCCCGTGCCCTGGTGCGGTGGCAAACGGGGTAATATATGGGGTTGATGCCAGATGTGTAATGTCACCTGGCATCAAGCCCTGGGGTTAGTGATGTCACGCGTCTATCAGATATCCGACATGACAAACCCAGTCAGTAATAAAAAAAAAATAGACAACAAAAAAAAAAGTGTTATTTGAAAAAACACTCCTCAAAACATTCCCTCATTCACCAATTTATTCAAAAGAAAAACAAATCCTGGTCCAGCATAATCCAATAAGGGGGTCTCATGACAATCCATACCATAGTCAATGTCCCAGTCAATGAAGAACAGAATGTTCCTCATTGGCTGGGAGAGTAATGCAGTGACCTGAGCTAACATCAATAGCCCAGGTCACTGCAGGGGATGCCGAGCGCTGCTGTCAGGAGGTTAGATGAAATCATTACCTGCGGTGACGATCTTCGCTTCACTCCTGTCAGCGCTGTCCCTGACTTCTATGCCCGCCGCGTTCTCAGCAGTATCGCCCGAGATGTCACCGCTAGTGACGTGAGAACGCAGCGGCATAGAAGGCACTGACAGCGCTGACAGGAGTGAAGCGAAGATTGTCACAGCAGGCAATGATGTCATCTAACATCCTGATGGCAGTGCTCGATATCCCCGCGGGGGCCTGGTGCTGGCGGTGACACCGTGGGCGGGGAGAGTACGGGGTGCGGAGGAATGTGTGGGAGGGTGCAGGGAAGAGGGGCGGGGAATTCACGCAGGGCGGCAACATGCTGTTCCAGATTTGCATGTTAACATGGTCCTGCCCATGTTGACATGAAATGACCGGAAGCAGCAAAATCGCGGCAGGAGCGGTCACATGACCGCTCTGAGCCGGGGGAGAAAGGCTGACAGCAGGGCAGGTAAGTGATCACTAGCTACTTACCTGCCCCAATGTAGCCCAAAAGGGTAATAATGAAGAAAAGTCAAAATAAGCCGGATAACCCCTTTAATTATAAAGGCCATAGATCAGAGGTTAGAGGTGGTAACCTATTTAAGGCCCTTGCGCAACTTGAGTCATTGGATTTATAGATTGGACACAAGGACTCCTATTGGGCTCAATGAGAGCTTTGACTGCTTTCTTTAATTGGGTATTTTTATGTGGTGTGAGAATGGGACTGTTTGTGTTAAATTATTTTTAATTGTTTCTTTTTCTTTTTATCCATAATTTAGAGATCTGTATATGCTAAAATCATACCTGAGGTGGTCTGCAAATTTTGAGGTACTTCACGCGACCCGCTCAGTGACTTAGATGTTGACTTTGATTGGGTCTTTTCCCTGAATGAAGTGCCTATGAGAAAATAAGAAAAACTATTATTATCTAAGAAAAGTGGAGAAAAACATTGTACAATTTAATTATAGTTAGGATACAACTAATATTTAATACATTTACTCAATAATTTAGTTTTTTGCATTTCTTGATTTTGCTTGCCTTATGGCATGTCATTTTTAATTTTTCATATAATATTTCTGTTTACACAACACTGCACTTTTTTTGTTTGTCTATTGATTAGTGATGGACAGACCCGGACTGTAAAATTTAGAATCCGAGAGGTTATAAAAATACCCGAGTACCGGACCCGGGCCTGGAGTTCTCAGAGAACTCCGGATAATGATCCGGAACCTTTGGAAATAAAAAATGGAAAAATAAAGAAAAGAGGAATAAAGCAGGCGCGTTATAATAATAGCAGCCCACAGCCACTCAGGATTGTCACATCCATTAGATGTGACAATCCTGGCACTTTACCCGATTCTTCCTGCTTCCCCTGGTGCGGTGGCAATCAGGCTAATAAGGGGTTAATAACAGCTCACATCTGCCACTAAGCCCTAGATTAGCAATGGCAGGGTCTATGAAAACCCTTCCCCCATTACTAATCTGGAAGTGAAGATAAATAAACACAAACACAAAATAAGATAAAAACAACACCCTCTTTCACTCCTTTATTAACCCCAAAAACACTCAGGTCTTATGTAATCCACACGAAGGCCCATGACTATTCCAATTGCCTTTCTACACCGCCATCGGAGGCCCCGTAACGCGATCATGGGAAGCCGATGGTTGCCATGGTAGCACAGGGTTATGTGATGACTCCTGTCGCTATCATGACTCACATCCTGTTACAGCCGGCTGGCTTTAACAAGACAGCAGCATTTCAGCTGATCAGAGCTCTGCCGCTCTGATCAGCAGAATTGAACAAGCAAGCAGACGGCTAATCCTTACCACTAGAGAGACTATTGAAATAAAAAAAAGTAAAAAAAAAGTTTTATAGAATTAAAAAAACAACTAAAAGTTTAAATCATTCTCCATTCGCCCCACTAAAAATCAAAGGGTTAAAAAAATAAAAATTATACACTCATTTGGTACTGCAGAGTTAAGAAATGCCCAGTCTATCAAAATATAAAATGAATCAATTAGATCGGTAGATGGTGTAGCCGTAAAAAAAAATCCAACTGGCAAAGTTACGTTTTTTGGTCTTCGCAAATTTTCAGCAAAATGCAATACCAGGGAGTCAAAACGTAGCATCTGCGCAAAAATGGTACAGCTAAAAATGCAAACAAATAAGCCATCAGTGAGCCCCATATCCCGAAAAATGAGAACACTACAAGTTGCAGAAAATGCTGCAGAAAGTGCTCCAATTTTTTGGACAAACCTTTTTTTAACCCCTTAGATAAAAGTAAACCTAAACATGTTTGGTATCAACAAACTCATACCAACCTGAAGTATCACACCCACCCATTAGTTTTACCATACAGTGAACACGGTGAATAAAGTACCCCATAAACCATTGTCCAATCACACTTTTTTGTAATTTTTCCGCACATGGAAATTTTGTGCTGTTTTCCAGTACCATATATATATTCTTTGTTTACATTTTGCTCTAGCAAACTGACCACTTCCTGTGCAAAACCTCAGTTAGAGCTGGCACTGCCCGGCCTCAGTGTCCAGCCCCGTCCCCTGCCCGCCCCCTGCACACACATTCCCTGTCAGTATTCTACCCCAGCACCTGATCTGTTATCTCTCTAGCATACACACACACACACACACACACGGCGCTCTGTACCGACCTCCCCCTCACCATCGTTCTGTACCGACCCCTACCCCCATAGGGAACACATGTAGGCTACATTCACATGACCGTTCCGTTTTTGTGGTCCGCAAAAAATGGCCAATTTTTTCACAGATACATTCGTGTGTCATCCGTGTGCCTTACGTTTTTTTTGCGGACCGCAAAAAACAGAAGCAGCAAGAAAGATAAATAGATGAGTAGATATAGAGATGAATAGATAGATAGATATAGAGACAGAGAGATAGAGGGATGAATGAATGAACAGAGGGATAGACAGAGAGATAGATAGATAGATGAGAAAGACATATAATGTCCTACCCCCCTGCATATTCTAAGCTGGCACCCTTTAGTGACTTTCTTGTGGCACTAAAGTGTGTTTAGCCTTGTATTTATCCAAAATATAAATAAAAAATAATTTAAAAAAAACCAAACGACAATGGGTCCCCCATACTTTTGTAGCCAGCTAGGGTAAAGCAGATGGCTGCAGCCTGCAATCCACAGCTGGCAGCTTCAGCTTGGCTGGTAATCTAAAACAGAGGGCACCCCACGCTGTTATTTTAAATTAAGAAGGGAATTTTGTTTACTTACCGTAAATTCCTTTTCTTCTAGCTCCAATTGGGAGACCCAGACAATTGGGTGTATAGCTACTGCCTCCGGAGGCCACACAAAGTATTACACTTAAAAGTGTAAGGCCCCTCCCCTTCTGGCTATACACCCTCCCGTGGGATCACGGGCTCCTCAGTTTTAGTGCAAAAGCAAGAAGGAGGAAAGCCAATAACAGGTTTAAAGACAAATTCAACCCGAAGAAACATCGGAGAACTGAAACCGTTCAACATGAACAACATGTGTACCCGAAAAAAACAAAAATCCCTAAGAAAACAGGGCGGGTGCTGGGTCTCCCAATTGGAGCTAGAAGAAAAGGAATTTACGGTAAGTAAACAAAATTCCCTTCTTCTTTGTCGCTCCATTGGGAGACCCAGACAATTGGGACGTCCAAAAGCAGTCCCTGGGTGGGTAAAAGAATACCTCGTGATAGGGCCGTCAACAGCCCTGTCCTACAGGTGGGCAACCACCGCCTGAAGGACTTGTCTACCTAGGCTGGCGTCCGCCGAAGCGTAGGTATGTACCTGATAATGCTTGGTAAAGGTGTGCAGACTCGACCAGGTAGCCGCCTGGCACACCTGCTGAGCCGTAGCCTGGAGGCGCAATGCCAAGGACGCACCCACGGCTCTGGTAGAATGGGCCTTCAGCCCTGAAGGAACCGGAAGCCCCGCAGAACGGTAGGCTTCAAGAATTGGTTCCTTGATCCACCGAGCCAGGGTGGATTTGGAAGCTTGCGACCCTTTACGCTGACCAGCGACAAGGACAAAGAGTGCATCCGAGCGGCGTAAGGGCGCCGTGCGGGAAATATAGATCCTGAGTGCTCTGACCAGATCCAACAAATGCAAACCTCTCTCAAATTGATGAACTGGATGAGGACACAAGGAAGGTAATGTGATATCCTGATTGAGATGAAAGGGGGATACCACCTTAGGGAGAAACTCAGGAATCGGACGTAGAACCACCTTGTCCTGGTGAAAAACCAGGAAGGGAGATTTGCATGACAGCGCCGCTAGCTCGGACACTCTCCGAAGAGACGTGACCGCTACTAGAAAGGCCACTTTCTGTGAAAGACGAGAAAGGGAAACATCCTTCATAGGCTCGAAAGGCGGCTTCTGGAGGGCAATTAGAACCTTGTTCAGATCCCAGGGCTCTAACGGCCGCTTGTAAGGAGGGACGATATGACACACTCCTTGCAGGAACGTGCGTACCTGAGTAAGTCGTGCTAGGCGTCTCTGAAAAAATACAGATAGCGCTGAGACTTGTCCTTTAAGGGAACTGAGCGACAAACCTTTTTCCAACCCGGATTGCAGGAAGGAAAGAAAAGTAGGCAATGCAAAAGGCCAGGGAGAAACTCCCTGAGCTGCGCACCAAGATAAGAATATCTTCCACGTCCTGTGGTAGATCTTGGCGGAGGATGGTTTTCTAGCCTGTCTCATGGTGGAAATAACCTTTCGAGATAATCCTGAAGACGCTAGGATCCAGGACTCAATGGCCACACAGTCAGGTTCAGGGCCGCAGAATTCAGGTGGAAAAACGGCCCTTGAGATAGCAAGTCTGGTCGTTCTGGTAGTGCCCATGGTTGGCCTACCGTGAGGTGCCACAGATCTGGGTACCACGATCTCCTCGGCCAGTCTGGAGCGACGAGGATGGCGCGACGGCAGTCGGCCCTGATCTTGCGCAGCACTCTGGGTAACAATGCCAGAGGTGGGAACACATAAGGTAGCCGGAATTGCGACCAATCTTGAACTAAGGCGTCTGCCGCCAGAGCTCGGTGATCGTGAGACCGTGCCATGAAAGCCGGGACCTTGTTGTTGTGCCGTGACGCCATCAGGTCGACGTCCGGCATCCCCCAGCGGCGACAGATCTCCTGAAACACGTCCGGGTGAAGGGACCATTCCCCTGCGTCCATACCTTGGCGACTGAGGAAGTCTGCTTCCCAGTTTTCCACGCCTGGGATGTGAACTGCGGAAATGGTGGAAGCCGTGTCTTCCACCCACGTCAGAATCCGTCGGACTTCCTGGAAGGCTTGCCGACTGCGTGTTCCACCTTGGTGGTTGATGTACGCTACCGCTGTAGAGTTGTCCGACTGAATTCGGATCTGCTTGCCTTCCAGCCACTGCTGGAAGGCTTGTAGGGCAAGATACACTGCTCTGATTTCTAGAACATTGATCTGAAGGGTGGACTCTTCCTGAGTCCACGTCCCTTGAGCCCTGTGATGGAGAAACACTGCTCCCCACCCTGAAAGACTCGCGTCTGTCGTGACTACCTCCCAGGATGGGGGTAGAAAGGACTTTCCTTTCGACAAAACGGTGGGAAGAAGCCACCACCGAAGAGATTCCTTGGCCGCCTGAGAAAGGGAGACGTCTCTGTCGAGGGATGTCGACTTCCCGTCCCATTGGCGGAGAATGTCCCATTGTAGTGGACGGAGATGAAACTGCGCGAAAGGGACTGCTTCCATTGCTGCTACCATCTTCCCTAGGAAGTGCATGAGGCGTCTCAAGGGGTGAGACTGGCCTTGAAGGAGAGATTGCACTCCTGTCTGTCCAGCGGAAGCTTCACTATCGCTGAGAGAGTATGAAACTCCATGCCAAGGTATGTTAGCGATTGGGTCGGAGTCAGATTTGACTTTGAAAAGTTGATGATCCACCCGAAACTCTGGAGAGTCTCCAGCGCAACGTTCAGGCTGTGTTGGCATGCCTCTTGAGAGGGTGCCTTGACCAGTAGATCGTCCAAATACGGGATCACAGAGTGACCTTGAGAGTGCAGGACTGCTACTACTGCTGCCATGACTTTGGTGAAGACACGTGGAGCTGTCGCCAGCCCGAAAGGCAGAGCTACGAACTGAAGGTGTTCGTCTCCTAGAACAGAGCGTAGAAAACGCTGGTGCTCTGGAGCAATCGGCACGTGGAGATAAGCATCCCTGATGTCTATAGATGCTAGGAAATCTCCTTGAGACATTGAGGCGATGACGGAGCGAAGGGATTCCATCCGGAACCGCCTGGTTTTTACGTGCTTGTTGAGCAGTTTTAGATCCAGAACGGGACGGAATGACCCGTCCTTTTTTGGCACCACAAACAAGTTGGAGTAAAAACCGTGACCTTGTTCCTGAAGAGGAACGGGGGTCACCACTCCTTCCGCTTTTAGAGTGGACACCGCTAGCCGCAGAGCCTCGGCTCGGTCGGGAGGTGGAGAAGTTCTGAAAAAGCGAGTTGGAGGACGAGAGCTGAACTCTATCCTGTACCCGTGAGACAGAATGTCTCTCACCCAACGGTCTGTGACCTGTGGCAGCCAAATGTCGCCAAAGCGGGAGAGCCTGCCACCGACCGAGGATGCGGAGAGAGGGGGCCGAAAGTCATGAGGAAGCCGCCTTGGTAGCGGGTCTTCCGGCTGTCTTTTTTGGGCGTGACTGAGTACGCCAAGAATCTGAGCTCCTCTGATCCTTTTGAGTCCTCTTGGACGAGGAGAATTGGGACCTGCCTGAGCCTCGAAAGGACCGAAACCCCGACTGTCCTCTCCTCTGTTGGGGTTTATTTTGTCTGGGTTGAGGTAAAGATGAATCTTTACCCTTGGAGTGTTTAATGATTTCATCTAAGCGCTCCCCAAACAGACGGTCACGAGAAAATGGCAAACTGGTTAAACACTTTTTGGAAGCAGAATCTGCCTTCCATTCTCTTAACCACAAGGCTCTGCGTAAAACGACGGAGTTGGCGGATGCCACTGCCGTACGGCTCGTAGAGTCTAGGACAGCATTAATCGCGTAAGACGCAAAAGCAGACATTTGAGAGGTTAAGGGTGCCACCTGCGGAGCAGATGTACGTGTGACCGTGTCAATCTGTGCAAGACCAGCTGAAATAGCTTGGAGTGCCCATACGGCTGCGAATGCTGGAGCAAACGACGCGCCGATAGCTTCATAGATGGATTTCAACCAGAGCTCCATCTGCCTGTCAGTGGCATTTTTAAGTGCCGCCCCATCTTCCACTGCAACTAAGGATCTAGCTGCAAGCCTGGAGATCGGAGGATCCACCTTGGGACACTGGGTCCAGCCCTTAACCACGTCCGGGGGAAAAGGATAACGTGTGTCCTTGAGCCGCTTGGAAAAACGCTTATCCGGATAAGCGTGATGTTTCTGGATTGCGTCTCTAAAGTCAGAGTGGTCCAGAAATACACTTAATTTACGCTTGGGATACCTGAAATGGAATTTCTCCTGCTGTGAAGCTGTCTCCTCTATCTGAGGAGCTTCCAACTGAGGGGGACCAGGGAGCAATGAGTTAACAGTGTCCATGGCCTGAGTTACTGGTCTAGACTGCAATGTTTCAAGAATCTTAGTCATAGTCGCAGACAATCTATCAGCAAAGACTGCAAACTCCGTCCCTGTCACCTGGACAGTATTCACAGGAGGTTCTGCCTGGGTCACCTCCAGCAGAGGCCCCGGCCGAGCAAGTGCCACAGGGGCCGAGCACTGCACACAGTGGGGGTCAGTGGAACCTGCCGGTAGAACAGCCCCACAAGCGGTACAAGCAGCATAGAAAGCCTGTGCCTTGGCACTTTTGCTTTTTGCGGTCGACATGCTGATGTGTCCTCTGAGTAATCTAGGAGGGTATATAGCAGAGAATCTCCAGCGACCATACAGTGCAATGTAAAGCTGCAAGCATAAAATACAGTATACACTTCGGCACCAGTGGGGGTCAGCCCTTGAGGGCAGCTTACCGCCCGCTGAAAAGCGGGTGTGTGGGCACCAGAATCCCTTGTCTGGGTCTCCCAGTCTCCTCTCTCCAGCTCAGACTGCACGCAGGAATGGCTGCCGGCGTCCTCTGAAGAGGGGCGGACCGTGGGCGTCCTCAGAAAAAGTGCGGGAAACTGGTGTCCCACTGTGCCCAGTGTGAGGGCTGGAGAATGCAAAGCAGACTCCAGCCCTCTGTGCTGACATTCTGCACAGCGTCCCGCCCTTCCCCTGACTGGCAGGCCTGGGGGCGGGAACGAAACGAAACTAGGCCGCAAAAGCCGGGGACTCGAGTAATAAGCGCGGCCGTGATATATGCACGGCCAGCGCGGAAGTCCCCGGCGCACCACAAGTCCCAGCCGCGCCGCTGCGAAAATGACAGCGGCGGCCGCGCGGCAGTTTCAAATACATGTCCCTTCTCAGCCAAGCTGTAGGTAGGACTGGCACCAGCGCGCAGCGCTTTTGTCCCCGGCGCACTAACACACCCAGCAACGCTGCGGTGTGCGCGCGATATGTGCGGGGACACAGAGTACCTTGACGTCGCAGGGCCTGTCCCTGACGATACTCAGCTCCATTCCAGCAGGCTTTCCAGGGCTGTGGATGGAGCACGGTCTCAGTGCCTGGAGACCGGTAAAATCCCACTTCACCCAGAGCCCTAATGGGGATGGGGAAGGATGCAGCATGTGGGCTCCAGCCTCCGTACCCGCAATGGGTACCTCAACCTTAACAAGCACCGCCGACAAAGAGTGGGGTGAGAAGGGAGCATGCTGGGGGCCCTAGTATGGGCCCTCTTTTCTTCCATCCGACATAGTCAGCAGCTGCTGCTGACTAAACAGTGGAGCTATGCGTGTATGTGTGCCTCCTTCGCACAAAGCATGAAAACTGAGGAGCCCGTGATCCCACGGGAGGGTGTATAGCCAGAAGGGGAGGGGCCTTACACTTTTAAGTGTAATACTTTGTGTGGCCTCCGGAGGCAGTAGCTATACACCCAATTGTCTGGGTCTCCCAATGGAGCGACAAAGAAATAAATAATTTAAAACAAAAAACATGGGGTCCCCCCAAATTGGATCACCAGCCAAGGTAAAGCAGACAGCTGTGGTCTGGTATTCTCAGACTAGGGAGGCCCACTGTTATTGGACACTCCCCAGCCTAAAATTAGCAGGCCACAGCCGCCCCAGAAGTGGCACATCCATTAGATGTGCCAATCCTGGTGCTTCGCCCCAACTCATCCCGTGCCCTGGTGCAGTGGCAAACGGGGTAATATATGGGGATGATGCCAAATGTGTAATGTCACCTGGCATCAAGCCCTAGGGTTAGTGATGTCACGCGTCTATCAGATATCCGACATGACAAACCCAGTCAGTAATAAAAAAAAAAATAGACAACAAAAAAAAAAGTTTTATTTGAAAAAACACTCCTCAAAACAATCCCTCATTCACCAATCTATTCAAAACAAAAACAAATCCTGGTCCAGCATAATCCAATAAGGGGGTCCCATGACAATCCATACCATAGTCAATGTCCCAGTCAATGAAGAACAGAATGTTCCTCATTGGCTGGGAGAGTAATGCAGTGACCTGAGCTAACATCAATAGCCCAGGTCACTGCAGGGGATGCCGAGCGCTGCTGTCAGGAGGTTAGATTAAATCATTACCTGCGGTGACGATCTTCGCTTCACTCTTGTCAGCGCTGTCCCTGACTTCTATGCCCGCCGCGTTCTCAGCAGTATCGCCCGAGACGTCACCGCTAGTGACGGGAGAACGCAGCGGCATAGAAGGCACTGACAGCGCTGACAGGAGTGAAGCGAAGATTGTCACAGCAGGCAATGATGTCATCTAACATCCTGATGGCAGCGCTCGTTATCCCCGCGGCTGCCTGCACTGCAATGTGAGAGGCTGCTGAGCCTGCAATGAAGGCAGCCGCGGGGCTGGAGCGGGACACAGACTGCACGGGCACTCCTGCTATCCTGAGCAGGGGCCCTGGTGCTGGCGGTGACACCGTGGGTGGGGAGAGTACGGGGTGCGGAGGAATGTGTGGGAGGGTGCAGGGAAGAGGGGCGGGGACTCCACGCACTGTACCCGCCCAGCAGGGCGGAAACATGCTGTTCCAGATTTGCATGTCAACATGGTCCTGCCCATGTTGACATGAAATGACCGGAAGCAGCAAAATCGCGTCAGGAGCGGTCACATGACCGCTCTGAGCCGGGGGAGAAAGGCTGACAGCAGGGCAGGTAAGTGGTCACTAGCTACTTACCTGCCCCAATGTAGCCCAATAGGGTAATAATGAAGAAAAGTCAAAATAAGCCGGATAACCCCTTTAATTATAAAGGCCATAGATCAGAGGTTAGAGGTGGTAACCTATTTAAGGCCCTTGCGCAACTTGAGTCATTGGATTTATAGATTGGACACAAGGACTACTATTGGGCTCAATGAGAGCTTTGACAGCTTTCTTTAATTGGGTATTTTTATGTGGTGTGAGAATGGGACTGTTTGTGTTAAATTATTTTTAATTGTTTCTTTTTCTTTTTATCCATAATTTAGAGATCTGTATATGCTAAAACCATACCTGTGGTGGTCTGCAAATTTTGAGGTACTTCACGCGACCCGCTCAGTGACTTAGATGTTGACTTTGATTGGGTATTTTCCCTGAATGAAGTGCCTATGAGAAAATAAGAAAAAAGATTATTATCTAAGAAAAGTGGACAAAAACATTGTACAACAATTTAATTATAGTTAGGATACAACTAATATTTAATACATTTACTCGATAATTTAGTTTTTTGCATTTCTTGATTTTGCTTGCCTTATGGCATGTGATTTTTAATTTTGCATATAATATTTCTGTTTACACAACAACATGAACACTATGCACTTTTTTTGTTTGTCTATTGAGTAGTGATGGACAGACCTGGACTGTAAAATTTAGAATCCGAGAGGTTTTAAAAATACCCGAGTACCGGACCCGGGCCTGGAGTTCTCAGGGAACTCCGGATAATGATCCGGAACCTTTAGAAATAAAAAATAAAAAAAGGAAAAATAAAGAAAATAAGAATAAAGCAGGCGCGTTATAACAATAGCAGCCCACAGCCACTCAGGATTGTCACATCCATTAGATGTGACAATCCTGGCACTTTACCCGATTCTTCCCGATTCCCCTGGTGCGGTGGCAATCAGGCTAATAAGGGGTTAATAACAGCTCACAGCTGCCACTAAGCCCTAGATTAGCAATGGCAGGGTCTATGAAAACCCTACCCCCATTACTAATCTGTAAGTGAAAATAAATAAACACAAAATAAGATAAAAACAACACCCTCTTTCACTCCTTTAATAAGCCCAAAAACACATAGGTCTGATGTAATCCACACGAGGTCCCATATCGATTCCAGCTCTGCTACATCTGAAGTGACAGCGCGTGGGCATAGAATATGACCACCCGCTGTGATCTTAAGGCAGAGAATGAGTCACAGCGATGTGTGGTGACGTAACTTAGCTTATTTGCGGTCACAGCTGGAGCTGCCCATTGTCATCCACCTATGATCGCAGGTAACCTGACCTCAGGTGACCTCATTGAACTGAGTGACCACTACTATCCATAAATGTGGCGTAATACTTTGGCAAAATTACTCTCAGAAATAAAATGTGAGTCAGAAATACATTCAGGCATCTTCCGCATGCTGTTGCCATTCAGTTTCAACAATTTTCCATCCATTGCAATATTTTTACAGCCCTCGCAGGCCTATTTCTAAGGTCCTCTGGAAAATTATTCGAGTTTCCCATTGACTTGGATTGGGTTCGTTATTCGGTATGAATACACAAATGTACAAATTATTGGATTTGAACAATCCGAACCCGAATATTTTAGCATTCGCCCATATCTAGTCATCACTAATGATAATTTTAATAATTTTAAGGATGTCTAAGGATGTCTAAAACTGATCAACTGGGAAAAGGTTGTTGCATTACTCGTAAATCAAATGCCATGTCCTTCAAATTGTCCAATTATTAATACCAGGTTTTGGTTAAAATGAGGCTACCATTTCAAGGTTCATTTTCCATCAAGGAGAAACTACGCTGAAAATCTATCTTTCTCTATCGCTTCATTGGAGGACACAGGAAACCATGGGTGTATGCTGCTGGGACTAGGAGGTGACACTATGCAAATAAGAAAGTTGGCTCCTCCCACATAGTATACACCCACTGACTGGAGCTGAGGAGATCAGTTTTTGCTTAGTGTCCGAGGAGGTTGGACACGCAGGGGCTGCTCTCAGCCCCTCAGGTTTGTATTGTTGTGTTTTATTAATGTTTTCCCTTTGTTTTTCAGACACAGCTCGTCGGGCGACAGGGTGTAATCGCTCACCCTGCTCTCCCACATAGAGACCGGTCGCACAGAAGTGGGGTCCGTCCGCCACTTCCGTTGTCCTCCGTGTCTGTCTGGCAGGACCCTACCCCCCTAACACTTTCAAGACGGTTTGGGGGGCATCCGCACAGAGGGACAGGTGGATAGTCCTTGCCCCCCTCCCCAAACTCTCTCGCTTCCGAGCCTGATTGTGGGGTAGGAGGACGAAGACCGTACCCAGGATGGAGAGGTACCCTTCCGGTCTCCCCTCGACTATGCCCGGGACGACCGTCGAGATGTCTTCGCTCGCCTTCCAGGATGGGTCCAGGATCACCTCAAGACAAGCCGGGACCTCCGATAAGTACTCACTCCCCCCTCCTCTTCCCCGTCCCGGGTTATGGGGAGGGATCCCGGGTATAGAAACCCCACAGCCCCTTCTCCACTTGGGTCAGGGGGTCCTACATCTCCCTTAGAGCCCCCTCCACAGGCCCCTCTGTAGTTGGCTTCGGCGACCTACCTTAGAATTTAGCCCCCGGCTCCATTGCGGCCCGGCGTCCCCTCCGGTGGCCCACTTTCAAATTTATCCCCCGGCTCCATTGCGGCCCGGCGTCCCCTCCGGTGGCCCACTTTTAAAATTTAGGCCCCGGCTCCATTGCGGCCCCCTCAGTGTCCGCGCGCCTCTCCAGGCCACGCCCCCAGCCGGAATTCTGTCCGCGCGCGTGGGCTTTTCAAATCTTCCGCCTCTTTTTTCTCGCGCGGTCCCAGTCCTCTCCCGGTGTCTGTCGTCATTTCCGGGCGCCAATCCCCGGCACGCGTCATTCCTGTGCCTCCACTGGACCAGGCCCCTCCCTCCGGGTAAGCGACGCTGCTGCCGCCGCGAGGCCCGATACTCCCCGCCCGGGTAGGTCGACTCTGCAGCCGCCTCAGGACCCGAGCCTCCGACCGGGTAAGCGCCGCTATCGCCGCCGCGCCTGTGCCTACACCCGGGTAAGCGCTGCCAGCGCCGCCACCAGGCCCGATCCACCGACCGGGTCAGCGCTCCTAGCGCCGCTGCGTCCCCCCCTTCCCAGAACCGCCGCAAGTTTGCGACATAGCGCCCACCCGCAGGCAGTGTTGGCCCCAGCGCACCCTCACTGGCAGGGTTTAGTCCACTGCTCCCCAGACTTCAGTGTCAGTCAGCGCCCCGGGCATCAGGCTGTCATCTCTCTCAGGGCTCATTCCCAGGGTACTGTTGTCTCTGAACATGCAGGCCCATTCACTGTGGTGCTATTTGTGAAGAAACAAGTCCATTCAATATGGTACTGGTTGTGAGGAAGCAGGCCCATTCCCTATGGTACTGTTTGGGAAGTGGCAGGCCCACTCACTGTGGTACTGTTTGTGAGGATGCAGGCCCATTCACTATGGTACTGGTTGTGAAGGGGCAGGCCCATTCACTATGGTACTGCTTTGGGAAGAAGCCGAATGTCGCACAATTTTTTTGTCTCCTGTTTTTGTGATGTACATTCACAGACATTCTCCTCACATCTTGCCTAGCACAGATGTGCTCCTGAATTCTGGGCGTTCACTGTCAGTTTGCCATTCTGTCTCCCAGGTATTATACGCCTGTAACACTAATCACTTATCCTATGTGTCCAGCTGTATTATACGCCTGTGGCTCTAATCACGGACGTCTCTACAGCACTCTAAATCTTCCCAGAGTATCGCTCTTGCGCCCGATTATCCGTCACGTTACGGATAGATTATGGCGCTCTACCCAGCAGTCAGAAACCCATATTTCGCTACACACGCTGCTTGCCCAGCGGTCCATGACATGGCCCTTTCCGTGAACGCTCCAGTGTCTCCGTGAACCTGTCAGCCTTCCAGTGTGTTCCAGGTTTACGCCCTGTGTTTCCATGTGCCTATCCTCTAGCCTACGTGTCAGTGTCTCTACGTGCTACCTGTCTGTTACAGTCCGTAGGTGCCTTTCTCTCTACACCAGTCTTCACCAGTGTGCAAGTGCCACCAGTGTTCCAGTGTTCTTTAGGTACTAGTCCTCTTCGGTGTGCTAGTGTTTCCTCGTACTTGTCCACTATCCAGTGGGCCAGCGTTTCTATATGCACTGACCTACTCCCGTGTGCCAGCGTTTCCCTGTACCTGTCCACTATCCAGAGTGCCAATGTCTGCGTCATGCCTGTGTGCTCCAATACCCAGGTGCTTTGGGGACCCTGCCCGCTATTCCGTGGGCCAGTGTTTCTACGTGCATTTGTTTACTCTGGTGTACCAGTGTTTTCCACGAGCCCTTACACTACTCAGTGTAACTAGGTTTTTATGCGCACCTGTCTACACCACCGTAATAGTGTTGTGTGAACCCTCCCACTGTTTAGGGGGTCAGGTTTCTTCTTGCACCTGTCAGTTTTAGTGTGCTATAACCTTTTCTGTCAACCTGTCCACCATCCAGATTGACAGTTCCATAGACCTGTCCACTTGCTCGTGTGCCAGTGTCTCTATATGTCGGTCCATCTTCCAGGGTGCCAGTATACACTATCCAGTGTTTCTCTATGCACCTACCCACCATCCGGTGCGCTAGTCTTGCCAGAATGTACACTCTATCCTGTGTGCCAGTGTTTCTGTAGGCACCTGTCTACTACAGCGGGAGAGTGATTTGATGAGCCTGCCCACTTGCCTATGGGCCAGCACTTATCAGCACCAGAAGCCGGATACAGCAACAGGCTTGAGTGCCTTGTTCAACTTTTCCGCTCATCTTCGACTGAGGCGAGTGCTCCATCCAACACTACCCCATGAGGCGGCACGCCAGCAGCTGTCACGTTCAGTGCCAGTATTCAAGATCAATGATCCTGCCCGCTATCCAATAGGCTAGCGTTTCTCCGGACCAGAAGCTGGATACTGTAACAAGTATGTGTTGCTCTGCTCACGACCCAGTGACTCGAACAGTCTTCCTCACCTAGTGGGTCATGTATCTCCTTCATCTTCGACTGAGGCGAGGACTGTGGTCTCCATGGACCCCTAACGTGGTACGGCAGCAACGGTCATTAGGTTGCTTCCCAGTGACCCAGGGGTTTTTTCCTACTTCAGACCACCCATTCAGGAAAACAGAAGGTAAGCCAGAATCCTCTGGCCAGTTCATTGTCTTCTCTTTCTGCAGCAGTTATTTACTCACTCTTCAGCGATCTGCATCCATCTCCTACCTCACACCATGCGTGTAACGTGATCTCGAGGTAAGGTTACACGCGACCTTCTGACTGGAGGGTCGTGTGATTCACTCCCTGCAGCAACCACAGACCTCATGACGCAGCACGGCAGCAGCAGTTCTCATCCGGTCGCTTCCCAGTGGCCCGGGACCTTCTCCTACCTTGCCCCATTCATCT
>NW_027444728.1:12500-18198 GCF_048569485.1 Anomaloglossus baeobatrachus | reverse complement strand
AAGAAGGGCCTACTGGGGCTTTGGGGAAGAAGGGCCTACTGGGGCTTTGGAGAAAGAGGGCCCACTGGGGCTTTGGAGAAGAAGGGTTCACTGGGGCTTTGGGAAAGAAGGGCCCACTGAGGCTTTGGGGAAGAAGGGCCCACTGGTGCCTTGGGGAAGAAGGGCCCACTGGTGCCTTGGGGAAGAAGGGTTCACTGGGGCTTTGGGGAAGAGGTGTCTACTGGGGCTTTGGAGAAGGAGGGCCCATGGTGGCTTTGGAGAAGATGGGTTCACTGGGGCTTTGGGGAAGAAGGGCCTACTGGGGCTTTGGAGAAGGAGGGCCCACTGGTTCTTTGGAGAAGATGGGTTCACTGGGGCTTTGGGGAAGAGGTGCCTACTGGGGCTTTTGAGAAGGAGGGCCCACGGGGGTTTTGGAGAAGATGAATTCACTGGGGCTTTAAGGAAGAAGGGCCCACTGAGGCTTTGGGAGGCTTTGGAGAAGATGAATTCACTGGGGCTTTAACACTAGAACTACTGAGGTAGTCATTTTGACTACTTTGCACCATGTATTTCTATATAGAACGAGTCCAGTAGTTCTAGTGTTAAGGAAGAAGGGCCCCCTGAGGCTTTGGGGAAGAAGGGCCCACTGAGGCTTTGGGGAAGAAGGGCCCACTGAGGCTTTGGGGAAGAAGGGCCCCCTGAGGCTTTGGGGAAGAAGGGCCCCCTGAGGCTTTGGGGAAGAAGGGCCCCCTGAGGCTTTGGGGAAGAAGGGCCCCCTGAGGCTTTGGGGAAGAAGGGCCCCCTGAGGCTTTGGGGAAGAAGGGCCCCCTGAGGCTTTGGGGAAGAAGGGCCCCCTGAGGCTTTGGGGAAGAAGGGCCCCCTGAGGCTTTGGGGAAGAAGGGCCCCCTGAGGCTTTGGGGAAGAAGGGCCCCCTGAGGCTTTGGGGAAGAAGGGCCCCCTGAGGCTTTGGGGAAGAAGGGCCCACTGAGGCTTTGGGGAAGAAGGACCCACCGGGGCTTGCTTGCATGAACCTGGAGCCGTTCCTGGCTATACCCATTAGATATATGCCGGACGAATGCGCATGGGGCTCTTACTTGGCTACTGGGATGTCTCTTGATTGAGTAGACTGGGCCAGTATGTTGAGTGAATTGGGGTGCGCTGATTGTCATCTTAGAAGGCACTTAGGATCAATACTGAAAAGATAAAATGGGATTTATGATACGAGTCTTCCAGTTCGTGTTTTTGTTAATTTTGCCTAATTAGAGGAATATCTATTTCCACCAGTGTGGTTTCATTAGCTTGTGAAAGCCACTTTAGGAGGACACACAAGGACATGAGATGATTTGCATAAAATTTGCATCTCCTTGTAGATCACAGTCGAAAAAGGGCTGGATTTACAATGACAGCACCTAGAGTCTTCTGAATCCTGTCTTGAACATGCTTCTCTCTGCTCCAATTAACCCATTCATTCCAAAGGATAAGTGGACACGTTCTCTGTGGATGGTGAGGCCGAGAATTTTGCCAAATATATTGTATGTAAAAGGAGGAGACTAGATTGTTAATGAGGAGCTCGGACCATTCTTTCATAAGAACCAAGGATCAGGAATGATGAAATCCAACCTGGCCAATACCCCCTTTACCCCCAATATCTGATCAGGTTACTCGGCTTCATTCTGTGTCTTTATTCTGTGACTTTTGACAATCCATTCTTGATTAGCTGTAATCTCTGGGAATCCAGACAGCAAGCATTATTTTCTCTGCAGCAACCCCAGAGGGCAAACAGGGAATTACACTGTTGGCATTGTGTTGTGTCCTCCAAAATATGAGCCAATCTTTGTAGCTGTTCTCCAAATATCTTCATACTTATGTATTAAGTTTCCTATATTTATTTTCTAGTGAATATTTTTTCATTGTTAGTGAGAAGAAATGGAGGCATTGTGGGGTCTTTATGTGGGTGGACACATTTTTTTTAGGAGGGTATATTGTGTGAGGGCATATGTCTGTGTATTACTGTGCAGGGGTATAATACTGTTTGGTGACATCATATGGGATCATATTGAGGCATCATAATATGAAGGGGGAACTGTGGGGGCATTATACTGTGTGGGGGCACTAAGGACATCATAATATGTGTGGGGTACTGTAGGACATCATTGTGTGAGGGGCCACGGTAAGGGCTACATAATGTGCAAGGAGGCATCATGTGTGGGGGATGCTCTAGGTGCTGTGTGAGAAAGGCAATGTGAAGGTATAATACTATAGGGGGCACTGTGAGGGCATCATATTATTTGGGGAACACTAGGGACATCCTAATGGGGACACTGTGAGGGCATCATACTTTGTGGGGAACACTAGGGACATCATAATGTTTGGGGTACTGTAGGACCATCATTGTGTGAGGGGCCACTGTAGGGGCTACATAATGTGCAGGGGGCATCATGTGTGTGTGTGATACTCTGTGGGTGCTGTGTGAGAAAGGCAATATGGAGGCATCATACTATGGGAGACACTGTGAGGCATCATACTGTGTGGTGGGACACTAGGGACATTATAATGTTTGGGGGTACTGAGGGGCCTTCATTGGGTGAGGAGGTGCCACTATGAATGCTACATAATGTGCAGGGGGATCATTTGTGGGGATACTCTGTGGGTGCTGTTTGGGAAAGGCAATATAGAGGCATCATACTATGGGGACACTGTGAGGGCATCATACTGTGTGGGGAACACTAGGGACATCATAATGTTTGAGGTACTGTTGGGTCATCATTGTGTGTGGGAGGTACTGTGGGGGCTACAAAAAATGCAAGGAGGCATCATGTGTGGGGGATACTCTTTAGGTGCTGTGTGAGAAAGGCAATGTGCAGGTATCATACTGTGGGGGGCGCTGTGAGGGCATCATACTGTGTGGGGAACACTAGGGACATCATTATATTTGGGGTACTGTTGGGTCATCATTGTGTGTGGGGGGTACTGTGGGGGCTACTTAATGTGCAGGGGGGATCATTTGTGGGGGCTCTGTGGGTGCTGTGTGAGAAAGGCAATGTGCAGGTATCATACTGTGGGGGGGCGCTGTGAGGGCATCATACTGTGTGGGGAACACTAGGGACATCATAATGTTTGGGGTACTGTTGGGTTATCATTGTGTGTGGGGGGTACTGTGGGGGCTACATAATGTGCAGGGGGCATCGTGTGTGTGTGTGATACTCTGTGGTTGCTGTGTGAGAAAGGCAATATGGAGGCATCATTCTATGGGGGACACTGTGAGGCATCATACTGTGTGGTGGGACACTAGGGACATCATAATGTTTGGGGTACTGTTGGGTCATCATTGTGTGTGGGGGGTACTGTGGGGGCTACTTAATGTGCAGGGGGGATCATTTGTGGGGGCTCTGTGGGTGCTGTGTGAGAAAGGCAATGTGCAGGTATCATACTGTGGGGGGCGCTGTGAGGGCATCATAGTGTGTTGGATATTAATCGTGTGGAAACATTAAGGGGCTTCACCAGGGTCACAATGACTTTTTTCACAAA
The DNA here is from genome assembly GCF_048569485.1 of Anomaloglossus baeobatrachus. Classification (NCBI taxonomy): domain Eukaryota; kingdom Metazoa; phylum Chordata; class Amphibia; order Anura; family Aromobatidae; genus Anomaloglossus; species Anomaloglossus baeobatrachus. The sequence goes on along the minus strand of NW_027444728.1, from coordinate 14,691 downwards.
ACGGCCTGGCTGTGGTTAGGGTTGTGATTTGATCTGATGCGGTGATCTGCGCACGCAGCAATTACTGTCCTTCAAGGGCTTTCCATCTTGTTCTATCTACAGGGGTGTGCAAAAGTGTTTGCCCCCTTCCTGATTACTTATTTTATGCCATGTTTCTCACACTTAAAGGTTTCAGATCACGAAAAAATAAAATGAAATATTAGACAAAGACAACACAAGTAAACAGAAAACAGTTTATAAATGAAGGTTTTTGTTATTAAGGTAAAAATAAATCCCAAACTACAGGGCCTTGTGTGAAAAAGCGATTGCCCTCTAATCACGGGAACTGGTTGGGCCACACTTAGCAGCAACAACTGCAATCAAGCGTTTGCGATAACTGGCAATGAGTCTTCATTTTGTTGTTCTTAAGCCATGCAGAGGTGGACTTGCTGGTGTGGTTTAGATGATTGTCCTGCTGCATAACCCAAGTGCGCTTCAGCATGAGGTCACGAACAGATGGCCGGACATTCTCCTTTAGGATCTTTTGGTAGAACGCAGAATTCATGGTTCCATTTACCACAGCAAATCTTCCAGGTCCTGAAGCAGCAAAATGGCCCCAGACCATCACACTACCACCACCGTATTTGACTGTGGGTATGATGTACCTTCTCTGAAATGCTGTGTTACTTCTATGCCAGATGTAATGGGACAAACACCTTCTACAAAGTTCACCTTTTGTCTCTACAGACCCCAGAGTATTCTCCCAAAAGTCTTGGGATTTATCAACATGTTTTCTGGCAAAACCAAGACACGCCTGTATGCTTTTATTGCTCAGCAGTGGTTTTCATCTTGGAACTCTGCCATGCCGGCCATTTTTGCCCAATCTCTTTCTTATGGATGATTAATGAACATTGGCCTTAACTGAGGAAAGTGAGGCCTACAGTTCTTTGGATCTTGTTGTAAGGTCTTTTGTGACCTCTTTGATGAGTCGTCGCTGCGCTCTTGGAGTAATTTTGGTCGGCCGGCCACTCCTGGGAAGGTACACCACTGTTCCATGTTTTTGCAATTTGTGGATAATTGCTCTCACTGTGGTTTGCTGGAGTCCCAAAACTTTAGAAATGGCTTTATAGGGCAGCACAGTGGCTCAGTGGTTAGCACTGCAGTCTTGTGGTGGCTCAGAGGTTAGCACTGTAGTCTTGTGGTGGCTCAGTGGTTAGCATTGCAGTCTTGTGGTGGCTGAGTGGTTAACACTGTAGTCCTGCAGCGCAGGGGTCCTGGGTTCAAATCCCACCAAGGATACCATCTACAAGTAGTTTGTATGTTTTCCCCGTGTTTGCAGGAGTTTCCTCCGGTTTCCTCAAACACTCCAAAAACATTCTGATAGGGAATTTAGATTGTGAGCCCCAATGGGGACAGTGTTGCCAATGTTTGTAAAGTGCTGTGGAATTAATGGTGCTATATCAGTGAATAAATATTATTATTATTATTAGAACCTTTTCCAGATCGCAGTGACATTGTTTCTCATTTGTTCCTGAATTTCTTTGGATCATGGCATGCTGTCTAGCTTTTGAGGATCTTTTGGTCTACTTCACTTTGTCAGGCAGGTCCTGTTTAAGTGATTTCTTAATTGAGAACAGGTGTGGCAGTAATCAGGCCGAGGTGCAGCAGCTTCCCAAAGATAAACCACTTGATGTTTTAAGGGGGTGCAATCACTTTTTCACACAGGGCCTTGTAGGTTGAATTTCTTTTTCCCCTAATATTAAAGAACTTCATTTATAAACTGCATTTTGTGTGTACATCCCTCTATCTATCCCTCTATCTATCCCTCTATCTATCCCTCTATCTATCTATCCCTCTATCTATCCCTCTATCTATCCCTCTATCTATCCCTCTATCTATCCCTCTATCTATCCCTCTATCTATCCCTCTATCTATCCCTCTATCTATCCCTCTATCTATCCCTCTATCTATCCCTCTATCTATCCCTCTATCCCTCTATCTATCTATCCCTCTATCTATCCCTCTATCCCTCTATCTATCTATCCCTCTATCTATCCCTCTATCTATCCCTCTATCCCTCTATCTATCTATCCCTCTATCTATCCCTCTATCTATCCCTCTATCTATCCCTCTATCTATCTATCCCTCTATCTATCTATCTATCTATCCCTCTATCTATCCCTCTATCTATCTATCCCTCTATCTATCCCTC
>NW_027444728.1:0-10000 GCF_048569485.1 Anomaloglossus baeobatrachus | reverse complement strand
ATGAAGCTTGCCGGGGCCACTTGGTGGGTGGACTTGTGTAGAGTGGAGTGGCGTGGTAGCTGTGGGCGAGGGGTTGGCTACATGAAGCTTGCCGGGGCCACTTGGTGGGTGGACTTGGGTAGAGTGGAGTGGCGTGGTAGCTGTGGGCGAGGGGTTGGCTACATGAAGCTTGCCGGGGCCACTTGGTGGGTGGACCTGTGTAGAGTGGAGTGGCGTGGTAGCTGTGGGCGAGGGGTTGGCTACATGAAGCTTGCCGGGGCCACTTGGTGGGTGGACTTGTGTAGAGTGGAGTGGCGTGGTAGCTGTGGGCGAGGGGTTGGCTACATGAAGCTTGCCGGGGCCACTTGGTGGGTGGACTTGTGTAGAGTGGAGTGGCGTGGTAGCTGTGGGCGAGGGGTTGACTACGACTTGGTGGGTGGACTTGTGTAGAGTGGAGTGGAGTGGTAGCTGTGGGCGAGGGATTGGCTACATGAAGCTTGCCGGGGCAGGGGACTCCACCACCCACTTGGGTGGACTTGTGTAGAGTGAGGCCCATCCACAAGGAAACCAGTTTTCATAACCATATTTTACTCAATATGTCATCTTCATCAATAACTGTATCCATCGGATCGTGGGCCGCATCTTCAAAGACGTCTGAAGTCTACGGAGCATATCCAGACGCCTCCTCAGACCCCCCTGGTGGTTTCTATCTCACGGGTCCTGTGACCACCACCCGGCCTTTATGCCACAGGCCAATTTGTGACAGTCTTTTTCTTCCTGCAATTCCAAGTCCAATATCCTCGTAAAGGCGGTGGTCCGGGGTTTTGCTTCTGTACACACGTCTCTTCTCCTCATAGAGGGAGGGGGTAAGGGGTTAACTAGTAGTGCCAGTGAAGGGTCTTGAACTCTCGGACACTAACGGAGACTTCACCCTGGAAACCCAACTGCGCTCAAGTACCACTCCATCTCCACCCTTCACGTCTGAAGCTTGTAGCCTCACTGCTAGCCTCCCGTCCTCCGGACCAGTCTGCCGGAGGCCATCTCACAAGATGGGCGTCTCTACCCTCAGAAATGTCTTATGTTCTGTGTCTCGGTCAACACTTCAGGATCTCGCTATCTGCTACACAGACATCTGCATAGAGTGCCTGCCATAGACACCCCACCATAGAGTGCCTGCCATAGACACCCCACCATAGAGTGCCTGCCATAGACACCCCACCATAGAGTGCCTGCCATAGACACCCCACCATAGAGTGCCTGCCATAGACACCCCACCATAGAGTGCCTGCCATAGACACCCCACCATAGAGTGCCTGCCATAGACACCCCACCATAGAGTGCCTGCCATAGACACCCCACCATAGAGTGCCTGCCATAGAAACACCACCATAGAGTGCCTGCCATAGACACCCCACCATAGAGTGCCTGCCATAGACACCCCACCATAGAGTGCCTGCCATAGACACCCCACCATAGAGTGCCTGCCATAGACACCCCACCATAGAGTGCCTGCCATAGAAACCCCACCATAGAGTGCCTGCCATAGAAACCCCACCATAGAGTGCCTGCCATAGACACCCCACCATAGAGTGCCTGCCATAGACACCCCACCATAGAGTGCCTGCCATAGACACACCACCATAGAGTTCCTGCCATAGACACCCCACCATAGAGTGCCTGCCATAGAAACACCACCATAGAGTGCCTGCCATAGACACCCCACCATAGAGTGCCTGCCATAGACACCCCACCATAGAGTGCCTGCCATAGACACCCCACCATAGAGTGCCTGCCATAGACACCCCACCATAGAGTGCCTGCCATAGAAACCCCACCATAGAGTGCCTGCCATAGACACCCCACCATAGAGTGCCTGCCATAGACACCCCACCATAGAGTGCCTGCCATAGACACACCACCATAGAGTTCCTGCCATAGACACCCCACCATAGAGTGCCTGCCATAGAAACACCACCATAGAGTGCCTGCCACAGAAACACCACCATAGAGTGCCTGCCACAGACACCCCACCATAGAGTGCCTGCCACAGACACCCCACCATAGAGTGCCTGCCACAGACACCCCACCATAGAGTGCCTGCCACAGACACCCCACCATAGAGTGCCTGCCACAGACACCCCACCATAGAGTGCCTGCCACAGACACCCCACCATAGAGTGCCTGCCACAGACACCCCACCATAGAGTGCCTGCCACAGACACCCCACCATAGAGTGCCTGCCACAGACACCCCACCATAGAGTGCCTGCCACAGACACCCCACCATAGAGTGCCTGCCACAGACACCCCACCATAGAGTGCCTGCCACAGACACCCCACCATAGAGTGCCTGCCACAGACACCCCACCATAGAGTGCCTGCCACAGACACCCCACCATAGAGTGCCTGCCACAGACACCCCACCATAGAGTGCCTGCCACAGACACCCCACCATAGAGTGCCTGCCACAGACACCCCACCATAGAGTGCCTGCCACAGACACCCCACCATAGAGTGCCTGCCACAGACACCCCACCATAGAGTGCCTGCCACAGACACCCCACCATAGAGTGCCTGCCACAGACACCCCACCATAGAGTGCCTGCCACAGACACCCCACCATAGAGTGCCTGCCACAGACACCCCACCATAGAGTGCCTGCCACAGACACCCCACCATAGAGTGCCTGCCACAGACACCCCACCATAGAGTGCCTGCCACAGACACCCCACCATAGAGTGCCTGCCACAGACACCCCACCATAGAGTGCCTGCCACAGACACCCCACCATAGAGTGCCTGCCATAGAGAGACAGCTATGGAGTGCAACATTATAAATAATCCTTTAGAGGATGGCTACCAGGATATCACCCCAGGGAACCTTCCACAGAGTTGCTTCTTCTACCAGCGATAGTCACCCAGAGTGCGTGCCACAGAGAAGCCACCCATATAGTGGAACAGATGTGAAGGAAGAGGCCGGTCCAGGGCCGCACGGTGGCCACGAGGACTGTGTGCGAGTGTGACTTCATGTGGTGTGCATGACACTTACTGGTTTCTTCAGGGCGGTGTCCATCACCACACCACCAGCAGTCATAGACAATAACACACCAGAGGTCATTAGCCAACCAGAAGGTTCACTTTATTCTTCACACCGGTATGACAGTCATGGCCTTCTTTTCCTTCCTTCCTCTCAGTTTGGGGTACTGCTCCTTAGCCCGTTCCCCTCTGCTATTTTGGGTCTCGTCCTCAATCTTTGGGGTCTGTGTCTCCTTCCACCTCACTTCATTCACCTTCGTCCGATCCTGGGCCCCGGCGGCACTGTAGCCAGACGATTCTCTATGCCCGCCGGGGTGAGCTGTAGGCTCCGGACCCCTCGAGGTTACCTAGCACCGAGGCCACGTCTTCTCACACTTGAACCCTTTTCCACACTGGCTCCTCTTAAGACCACCCAACCATCCTCTTTCCCGCATCTGTCACATCTCCTTTAACCTTGCCTCTTCCATCCTGCCGCTATCTCAGCCCAACCACTGGGTGGCGCCCTGCTCTACTGTACCTGGGACCTGCACCCACACATGGCACAAACAGTACGGGCCACGTCCACCCTCTACACATGCCCCAGTGGTCACCCTTTTCTGCCAGTACAAAAATTCAGCTCATTCTTGTGGTAAGGAACTTTAGGGCACCAAAGCAAGAAGGACCCGCAGGACCAAAGCTCCCCATCAGCAGAGAGTGCTCAAGAAAGGCATCATTATCTCGGCCATTGACCGTCCCGGCCTCCCCCCTCGTGCTTCCGGTGCTGTGTGTGCTACTGGCCCTCGGTTTCCTTCCATCTCCATCCTCTGCATGTGACACTGCTGCAGACAATGGAGTCAGACCCCAATATGGTGCCTATAGGGGGCACCGTGAAGACGATAATGCTGCTACTTAATAAAAGTCACTATACAAAGACCAATATTACCGCCATACAGTGACCGTATTGTGATAGATACCAGTGATTACGGTAGATATGCAGTCACTCACAGGCGATCTTCTCATGAAGACTTTTCCTTCCAGTGACGACTCATCTAAAGAGAGTTCAACACATTCACTTCTGACGTGTCCAGCCCCGTCCCCATCTATCCCCGGCCCTCACGCTCCAACTATCGGCCTGCCCCTGCTGTTCTACATTCTAAACACATTGGGGTCATTGTAATGCCCCCCCCGAACGATACCCCCAAGTGCCTCCAAAAAGAGATGATGCCCTTGATTAGCCCCAAAAAGTAATAATGCCCCTGAGTACCCCTCAAAATGTAATAATGCCCCCTGAGTACCCCTCAGAATGTAATAATGCCCCATGAGTACCCCTCAGAATGTAATAATGCCCCATGAGTACCCCTCAAAATGTAATAATGCCCCATGAGTACCCCTCAAAATGTAATAATGCCCCCTGAGTACCCCTCAGAATGTAATAATGCCCCATGAGTACCCCTCAGAATGTAATAATGCCCCATGAGTACCCCTCAAAATGTAATAATACTCTGAGCTCCCATTAAAATGTCCCCTGAGTACCCCTCGAAATGTAATAATGCCTATTGAGTGCCCCCAAAATATTATAATGTCCCCTGAGTGTGCCTCAAAATAAACAAGTGCCCCCTGAGTGCCCCTCAAAACTTAATAATACTCCGAGCTCCCCTTAAAGTGTATAAATGCCCCCTGAGTGCCCCTCAAAATGTAATAATGCCCACGACCAGGCCTATAGGACCATGTCTAGGCCTATACGACCACGTCCAAGCCTATACGACCACGTCCAGGCCTATACGACCACAACCAGGCCTATAGGACCACGTCCAGGTTTATAGGACCACATCCAGGCCTATACGACCACGTCCAGGCCTATAGGACCACGTCTAGGCCTATAAGACCACGTCCAGGCCTATATGACCACGTCCAGGCCTATATGACCACGTCCAGGCCTATACAACCACGTCCAGGCCTATACGACCACGACCAGGCCTATACGACCACGTCCAGGCCTATACGACCACAACCAGGCCTATAGGGCCACGTCCAGGTTTATAGGACCACGTCCAAGCCTATACGACCACGTCCAGTCCTATACGACCACAACCAGGCCTATAGGGCCACGTCCAGGTTTATAGGGCCACGTCCAGGTTTATAGGACCACGTCCAGGCCTATAGGACCATGTCCAGGTCTATAGGACCACGTCCAGGTCTATAGGACCACGTCCAGGTTTATAGGACCATGTCTAGGCTTATAGGACCACAACCAGGCCTATAGGACCACGTCCAGCCCTATAGGACCAAGTCCAGGTCTATAGGACCACGTCCAGGTCTATAGGACCACGTCCAGGTCTATAAGACCACTTCCAGGTTTATAGAACCATGTCTAGGCTTATAGGACCACAACCAGGCCTATAGGACCACGTCCAGGTCTATAGGACCACGTCCAGGTCTATAAGACCACTTCCAGGTCTATAAGACCACTTCCAGGTTTATAGGACCATGTCTAGGCTTATAGGACCACATCCAGGCCTATAGGACCACGTCCAGGTCTATAGGACCACGTCCAGGTCTATAGGACCACATCCAGGCCTATAGGACCAAGTCCAGGTCTATAGGACCACGTCCAGGTCTATAGGACCACGTCCAGGTCTATAGGACCACGTCCAGGTCTATAAGACCACGTCCAGGTCTATAGGACCACGTCCAGGTCTATAGGACCACGTCCAGGTCTATAAGACCACTTCCAGGTTTATAGGACCATGTCTAGGCTTATAGGACCACATCCAGGCCTATAGGACCACAGCCAGGCCTATAGGACCACGTCCAGTCCTCCTTTCAACACTATGCTACCTGGGAAGCTTCCTGCGACGCCCCTGTCTATATCCGGTTGTTTGGGGATTTCATAGTACAAGTGTCTTTACAAGCCTCTCTATGGTGGACACTTGTCTCCAATGTACATCTTGAGAAAAGAAAAGGGAGAAGAAAGTTGCACAGAAGTGCAGCGCGGGGTGTGGAGGTGCTCGCACCCCTCCCTCCTCTTATTGTGCATTGTTATCCTTGCAGTTCTCGGACTATGTGCAGGAGCCCGGCTTTAACCCCGATCTACCTGTGCATGGATGTTCCTTCCATGCCCCTGTTGTGGCGGCGGGCTGTGATTGGATGGCGTTTCCATGACTACTGCCGGTCCTGAGGGGAGCTAAGGACAGCCATTGGTTAGCGGAACGGCTGCATCCACAGACTCCAACCTGTGTCCCTCCGGATCACCCGGGAACCTGAGCAGAAGGCAGAGAACAAATAGCAGCGAAGACGGAGACGCCGGAGCCATAAACAATGGACGGAGATGTGCGGAGCGAAAGCGAGGAGGATGAGGAGGGAGCGCAGCTCTGCAATATAACGCAGCCACTCGCTGCACACACACGGGGAGCAGATAATGCGCCTGCAAACGGCCGCCAAAGGAAAAATACCATCTGTTACCTAAAGTTACTCATAGACGCATCAATCATCTTATCACACATCACTGCCACATACAGGGACCATGTATATACATATCATCTGCAGAGAAAGTGGGGTATTATACTCCAGAGCTGCACTCACTATTCTGCTGCTGCACTCACTGTGTACATACATTACATTACTGATCCTATACTCCAGAGCTGCACTCACTATTCTGCTGCTGCACTCACTGTGTACATATATTACATTACTGATCCTATACTCCAGAGCTGCACTCACTATTCTGCTGCTGCACTCACTGTGTACATACATTACATTACTGATCCTATACTCCAGAGCTGCACTCACTATTCTGCTGCTGCACTCACTGTGTACATACATTACATTACTGATCCTATACTCCAGAGCTGCACTCACTATTCTGCTGCTGCACTCACTGTGTACATACATTACATTACTGATCCTATACTCCAGAGCTGCACTCACTATTCTGCTGCTGCACTCACTGTGTACATACATTACATTACTGATCCTATACTCCAGAGCTGCACTCACTATTCTGCTGCTGCACTCACTGTGTACATACATTACATTACTGATCCTATACTCCAGAGCTGCACTCACTATTCTGCTGCTGCACTCACTGTGTACATACATTACATTACTGATCCTATACTCCAGAGCTGCACTCACTATTCTGCTGCTGCACTCACTGTGTACATACATTACATTACTGATCCTATACTCCAGAGCTGCACTCACTATTCTGCTGCTGCACTCACTGTGTACATACATTACATTACTGATCCTATACTCCAGAGCTGCACTCACTATTCTGCTGCTGCACTCACTGTGTACATACATTACATTACTGATCCTATACTCCAGAGCTGCACTCACTATTCTGCTGCTGCACTCACTGTGTACATACATTACATTACTGATCCTATACTCCAGAGCTGCACTCACTATTCTGCTGCTGCACTCACTGTGTACATACATTACATTACTGATCCTATACTCCAGAGCTGCACTCACTATTCTGCTGCTGCACTCACTGTGTACATACATTACATTACTGATCCTATACTCCAGAGCTGCACTCACTATTCTGCTGCTGCACTCACTGTGTACATACATTACATTACTGATCCTATACTCCAGAGCTGCACTCACTATTCTGCTGCTGCACTCACTGTGTACATACATTACATTACTGATCCTATACTCCAGAGCTGCACTCACTATTCTGCTGCTGCACTCACTGTGTACATACATTACATTACTGATCCTGAGTTACCTCCTGTATTATACTCCAGAGCTGCACTCCCTATTCTGCTGGTGCAATCACTGCTCATAAATTACTTATCCTGTACTGACCCTGAGTTACCTCCTGACTCTGACAGCAGAATAGTGAGTTCATCTCTGGAGTATAATACAGGGGGTAACTCAGGATCAGTAATGTATGTACACAGTGACTGCACCAGCAGAATAGTGAGTTCATCTCTGGAGTATAATACAGGGGGTAACTCAGGATCAGTAATGTATGTACACAGTGACTGCACCAGCAGAATAGTGAGTGCAGCTCTGGAGAATAATACAGGAGGTAACTCAGGATCAGTAATGTATGTACACAGTGTCTGCAGCAGCAGAATAGTGAGTGCAGCTCTGGGTATAATAAAGGAGGCAACTCCGGATCAGTAATATAATGTATGTACACAGTGACTGCACCAGCAGAATAGTGAGTGCAGCTCTGGGTATAATACAGGAGGTAACTCAGGATCAGTAATGTATGTACACAGTGACTGCAGCAGCAGAATAGTGAGTGCAGCTCTGGGTATAATACAGGAGGTAACTGAGGATCAGTAATGTAATGTATGTGCACAGTGACTGCACCAGCAGAATAGTGAGTGCAGCTCTGGGTATAATACAGGAGGTAACTCAGGATCAGTAATGTATGTACACAGTGACTGCAGCAGCAGAATAGTGAGTGCAGCTCTGGGTATAATACAGGAGGTAACTGAGGATCAGTAATGTATGTACACAGTGACTGCACCAGCAGAATAGTGAGTGCAGCTCTGGAGTATAATACAGGAGGTAACAGGATCAGTAATGTATGTACACAGTGACTGCAGCAGCAGAATAGTGAGTGCAGCTCTGGGTATAATACAGGAGGTAACTGAGGATCAGTAATGTAATGTATGTACACAGTGACTGCACCAGCAGAATAGTGAGTGCAGCTCTGGGTATAATACAGGAGGTAACTCAGGATCAGTAATGTATGTACACAGTGACTGCAGCAGCAGAATAGTGAGTGCAGCTCTGGGTATAATACAGGAGGTAACTGAGGATCAGTAATGTATGTACACAGTGACTGCACCAGCAGAATAGTGAGCGCAGCTCTGGGTATAACACAGGATATAATTCCGGGGTAATACGAGCGGACGTGCTTGCGGTCCGTGTATTTCGCATGTTTGGGTGCTCGGGCTGATCACAATACCTGTCGGTAATCTGATTTGCGGCTGCGTTCGGCCTCTTTGCTGTTGATGATGGTTGCCGTGGTGTAATCCTGGCAGTTATATTCCAGGTTGCAGCAATGAGCCGCTTCCCTGATATTATGGGAAAACCGGACTGGAAATTCCAGGTTGTAATATTTAGCGGTAATTCTCCTGCTCACAATGCACCGAACGAATCCATCAATATGTGCACCACCGAGCGACTCACAAAGCAGAAGAACGGCTGCCATTATAGAAGCAGCAACTCGGCCCCGAAGTGGAGACCCCGTAATGTTACAGAGCAGGGGGACAAGTGCTGAGGAGCAGAGGACAGAAGAGTCCCCACCGCTCTGCTGACCCCATAACTGCAGAGTCCAGACCTCCTCTGTAACATCAGCACAAACACTGCACACACCGGGGGCTTCATGGCCGAACAGCTACAGCCGCCGTACACCACCAAGCACAATGCCGAGCCGTACATCACCAAGCACAATGCCGAGCTGTACATCACCAAGCACAATGCCAAGCCATACATCACCAAGCACAATGCCGAGCCGTACATCACCAAGCACAATGCCGAGCTGTACATCACCAAGCACAATGCCGAGCCATACATCACCAAGCACAATGCCGAGCCGTACATCACCAAGCACAATGCCGAGCCGTACATCACCAAGCACAATCCTGAGCCATACATCACCAAGCACAATGCCGAGCTGTACATCACCAAGCACAATGCCGAGCCATACATCACCAAGCACAATGCCGAGCCGTACATCACCAAGCACAATGCCGAGCCGTACATCACCAAGCACAATGCTGAGCCATACATGACCGAGCACAATGCCGAGCCGTACATCACCAAGCACAATGCCGAGCTGTACATCACCAAGCACAATGCCAAGCCATACATCACCAAGCACAATGCCGAGCCGTACATCACCAAGCACAATGCCGAGCTGTACATCACCAAGCACAATGCCGAGCCGTACATCACCAAGCACAATGCCGAGCCGTACATCACCAAGCACAATGCTGAGCCATACATCACCAAGCACAATGCCGAGCTGTA
>NW_027444727.1:0-18204 GCF_048569485.1 Anomaloglossus baeobatrachus | reverse complement strand
AACAGGTAACTTTCTTTGGAGTGGAAGCGGAGAGATCGCACCAGATGCCAATTCTAGATGTTATCACACCTGTGGTCACTGCAGCAGCAGGTGAATCCACTTTGTCCAAAAGGGATCTATTCCATTCAATTGCAAATGATCTAGATAAGACAGAGAACTGCAGCACGGGGACATAGCCGAGTTGGTCAGGTTGAGTGGTGATGAGTTTGCTATTTGGATGAATAAAGAAAGTCAAAAGTGTGAAAGATAAAAAACAAAAGGAGGAAGTGTGAAAAGTGAATGGGCCAAATTGAGGTGCATATGAAGACGTATGCTTTCTTCCAATTCATTAAATCGGGCTAATATGAATCAGGTGAATTGAGTTCTGCTTTTGGAAACTGGGTTAAGAAGGGGTGCACCGTTCCTGGAGGTACTGCAATACCAGGTCAATGCGTGGAGTGGACAGAGCAAGCTCTTTTTCCATCTCCCTGTTCTAAAAATCCATTTAATATATGGTCCCCAGATAGGGGACGTATCAGATATTAAACTGATAAGAACAGATACTACACTTGATCTTAGCCAAAAGGCCGAGAAGCGATAACCAGAATTGGTTTGGGCCTCGAGTGGCACCCTGGCCTATGCCGGACACATCTTAGGGAGAGAGAGCGAGAGGGAGACAAACCCACGCCTACACAAGACATTTTGTCACCCAAGCCAACCCTTGAAAAGGCTGCTTTGCAGAGCCAAAACAAGAAGAATGGTGCGTTTTGCAGCCGCCGCCCACTGCAATGAATCTGAATAACTCCTCCTTTAGGGCGCAAGCAACTCCCCTCCCCCTTGCAGTCTTTCCAATTCACGATACAAAAAGACGGACAGGACAGGTTGCCTGACTTTCCGTCACTGCCACCCTTTGCCATCCTTACCCGTAGAAAGCCCTTTCATCATCCCCAAACCCTAATCTTTTCCCTTTCCTTCCCAGCCCCCAAACCCTGCCCTCTGTACCTTTCTCACCACCCGCTTCCCTTCTCCTGTCATCCCCCTACCACCCGGGAAAAAAAGAGATTGCCCCCTCCTTCCACTAGCCCACCCTCCCACCCAAAGAACAACTTCTTCTGCGCAGCTTGTTTTCTAGGCAGCAGCGCTATTGTGATGTCATCGGGGGGCATTGTGACAAGCCGCCAGTGTTCCGTCTCTTCATGTTGTGCACAGTTCAAACGGAAAATACATCAACAGGCAGACTACAGAAAAGCTTACTATCAAAGGTTAGAGGGGGGCTTTCTCAGAGGGCTTTTTACAGTTTTTCTATTCCCAATTAGCCGTTTAAGTGTACTTATTGAAAGTAGTAATTCTTTCATAGGCCGCCCTTTCTTAGTATTTGACGTTCCTTATATTGCGGTATGAGGCTTCGCAGTAGGTTGCAAACATTCATCACCCATGACTGTCCCCAATTGAGCTCAGAAGCTCAATGTCTATCATGACCTCTCTTTTAGAATGTCCAAGAGCAAGCAAACTATTCCTCCAGGAGAGGGCGCCAACAGACTACTAAAGAGATCATCATTACTCAAAGAAAACCCCAAAAACCAATGCATGATAGGAATAAACAGGTAACTTTCTTTGGAGTGGAAGCGGAGAGATCGCACCAGATGCCAATTCTAGATGTTATCACACCTGTGGTCACTGCAGCAGCAGGTGAATCCACTTTGTCCAAAAGGGATCTATTCCATTCAATTGCAAATGATCTAGATAAGACAGAGAACTGCAGCACGGGGACATAGCCGAGTTGGTCAGGTTGAGTGGTGATGAGTTTGCTATTTGGATGAATAAAGAAAGTCAAAAGTGTGAAAGATAAAAAACAAAAGGAGGAAGTGTGAAAAGTGAATGGGCCAAATTGAGGTGCATATGAAGACGTATGCTTTCTTCCAATTCATTAAATCGGGCTAATATGAATCAGGTGAATTGAGTTCTGCTTTTGGAAACTGGGTTAAGAAGGGGTGCACCGTTCCTGGAGGTACTGCAATACCAGGTCAATGCGTGGAGTGGACAGAGCAAGCTCTTTTTCCATCTCCCTGTTCTAAAAATCCATTTAATATATGGTCCCCAGATAGGGGACGTATCAGATATTAAACTGATAAGAACAGATACTACACTTGATCTTAGCCAAAAGGCCGAGAAGCGATAACCAGAATTGGTTTGGGCCTCGAGTGGCACCCTGGCCTATGCCGGACACATCTTAGGGAGAGAGAGCGAGAGGGAGACAAACCCACGCCTACACAAGACATTTTGTCACCCAAGCCAACCCTTGAAAAGGCTGCTTTGCAGAGCCAAAACAAGAAGAATGGTGCGTTTTGCAGCCGCCGCCCACTGCAATGAATCTGAATAACTCCTCCTTTAGGGCGCAAGCAACTCCCCTCCCCCTTGCAGTCTTTCCAATTCACGATACAAAAAGACGGACAGGACAGGTTGCCTGACTTTCCGTCACTGCCACCCTTTGCCATCCTTACCCGTAGAAAGCCCTTTCATCATCCCCAAACCCTAATCTTTTCCCTTTCCTTCCCAGCCCCCAAACCCTGCCCTCTGTACCTTTCTCACCACCCGCTTCCCTTCTCCTGTCATCCCCCTACCACCCGGGAAAAAAAGAGATTGCCCCCTCCTTCCACTAGCCCACCCTCCCACCCAAAGAACAACTTCTTCTGCGCAGCTTGTTTTCTAGGCAGCAGCGCTATTGTGATGTCATCGGGGGGCATTGTGACAAGCCGCCAGTGTTCCGTCTCTTCATGTTGTGCACAGTTCAAACGGAAAATACATCAACAGGCAGACTACAGAAAAGCTTACTATCAAAGGTTAGAGGGGGGCTTTCTCAGAGGGCTTTTTACAGTTTTTCTATTCCCAATTAGCCGTTTAAGTGTACTTATTGAAAGTAGTAATTCTTTCATAGGCCGCCCTTTCTTAGTATTTGACGTTCCTTATATTGCGGTATGAGGCTTCGCAGTAGGTTGCAAACATTCATCACCCATGACTGTCCCCAATTGAGCTCAGAAGCTCAATGTCTATCATGACCTCTCTTTTAGAATGTCCAAGAGCAAGCAAACTATTCCTCCAGGAGAGGGCGCCAACAGACTACTAAAGAGATCATCATTACTCAAAGAAAACCCCAAAAACCAATGCATGATAGGAATAAACAGGTAACTTTCTTTGGAGTGGAAGCGGAGAGATCGCACCAGATGCCAATTCTAGATGTTATCACACCTGTGGTCACTGCAGCAGCAGGTGAATCCACTTTGTCCAAAAGGGATCTATTCCATTCAATTGCAAATGATCTAGATAAGACAGAGAACTGCAGCACGGGGACATAGCCGAGTTGGTCAGGTTGAGTGGTGATGAGTTTGCTATTTGGATGAATAAAGAAAGTCAAAAGTGTGAAAGATAAAAAACAAAAGGAGGAAGTGTGAAAAGTGAATGGGCCAAATTGAGGTGCATATGAAGACGTATGCTTTCTTCCAATTCATTAAATCGGGCTAATATGAATCAGGTGAATTGAGTTCTGCTTTTGGAAACTGGGTTAAGAAGGGGTGCACCGTTCCTGGAGGTACTGCAATACCAGGTCAATGCGTGGAGTGGACAGAGCAAGCTCTTTTTCCATCTCCCTGTTCTAAAAATCCATTTAATATATGGTCCCCAGATAGGGGACGTATCAGATATTAAACTGATAAGAACAGATACTACACTTGATCTTAGCCAAAAGGCCGAGAAGCGATAACCAGAATTGGTTTGGGCCTCGAGTGGCACCCTGGCCTATGCCGGACACATCTTAGGGAGAGAGAGCGAGAGGGAGACAAACCCACGCCTACACAAGACATTTTGTCACCCAAGCCAACCCTTGAAAAGGCTGCTTTGCAGAGCCAAAACAAGAAGAATGGTGCGTTTTGCAGCCGCCGCCCACTGCAATGAATCTGAATAACTCCTCCTTTAGGGCGCAAGCAACTCCCCTCCCCCTTGCAGTCTTTCCAATTCACGATACAAAAAGACGGACAGGACAGGTTGCCTGACTTTCCGTCACTGCCACCCTTTGCCATCCTTACCCGTAGAAAGCCCTTTCATCATCCCCAAACCCTAATCTTTTCCCTTTCCTTCCCAGCCCCCAAACCCTGCCCTCTGTACCTTTCTCACCACCCGCTTCCCTTCTCCTGTCATCCCCCTACCACCCGGGAAAAAAAGAGATTGCCCCCTCCTTCCACTAGCCCACCCTCCCACCCAAAGAACAACTTCTTCTGCGCAGCTTGTTTTCTAGGCAGCAGCGCTATTGTGATGTCATCGGGGGGCATTGTGACAAGCCGCCAGTGTTCCGTCTCTTCATGTTGTGCACAGTTCAAACGGAAAATACATCAACAGGCAGACTACAGAAAAGCTTACTATCAAAGGTTAGAGGGGGGCTTTCTCAGAGGGCTTTTTACAGTTTTTCTATTCCCAATTAGCCGTTTAAGTGTACTTATTGAAAGTAGTAATTCTTTCATAGGCCGCCCTTTCTTAGTATTTGACGTTCCTTATATTGCGGTATGAGGCTTCGCAGTAGGTTGCAAACATTCATCACCCATGACTGTCCCCAATTGAGCTCAGAAGCTCAATGTCTATCATGACCTCTCTTTTAGAATGTCCAAGAGCAAGCAAACTATTCCTCCAGGAGAGGGCGCCAACAGACTACTAAAGAGATCATCATTACTCAAAGAAAACCCCAAAAACCAATGCATGATAGGAATAAACAGGTAACTTTCTTTGGAGTGGAAGCGGAGAGATCGCACCAGATGCCAATTCTAGATGTTATCACACCTGTGGTCACTGCAGCAGCAGGTGAATCCACTTTGTCCAAAAGGGATCTATTCCATTCAATTGCAAATGATCTAGATAAGACAGAGAACTGCAGCACGGGGACATAGCCGAGTTGGTCAGGTTGAGTGGTGATGAGTTTGCTATTTGGATGAATAAAGAAAGTCAAAAGTGTGAAAGATAAAAAACAAAAGGAGGAAGTGTGAAAAGTGAATGGGCCAAATTGAGGTGCATATGAAGACGTATGCTTTCTTCCAATTCATTAAATCGGGCTAATATGAATCAGGTGAATTGAGTTCTGCTTTTGGAAACTGGGTTAAGAAGGGGTGCACCGTTCCTGGAGGTACTGCAATACCAGGTCAATGCGTGGAGTGGACAGAGCAAGCTCTTTTTCCATCTCCCTGTTCTAAAAATCCATTTAATATATGGTCCCCAGATAGGGGACGTATCAGATATTAAACTGATAAGAACAGATACTACACTTGATCTTAGCCAAAAGGCCGAGAAGCGATAACCAGAATTGGTTTGGGCCTCGAGTGGCACCCTGGCCTATGCCGGACACATCTTAGGGAGAGAGAGCGAGAGGGAGACAAACCCACGCCTACACAAGACATTTTGTCACCCAAGCCAACCCTTGAAAAGGCTGCTTTGCAGAGCCAAAACAAGAAGAATGGTGCGTTTTGCAGCCGCCGCCCACTGCAATGAATCTGAATAACTCCTCCTTTAGGGCGCAAGCAACTCCCCTCCCCCTTGCAGTCTTTCCAATTCACGATACAAAAAGACGGACAGGACAGGTTGCCTGACTTTCCGTCACTGCCACCCTTTGCCATCCTTACCCGTAGAAAGCCCTTTCATCATCCCCAAACCCTAATCTTTTCCCTTTCCTTCCCAGCCCCCAAACCCTGCCCTCTGTACCTTTCTCACCACCCGCTTCCCTTCTCCTGTCATCCCCCTACCACCCGGGAAAAAAAGAGATTGCCCCCTCCTTCCACTAGCCCACCCTCCCACCCAAAGAACAACTTCTTCTGCGCAGCTTGTTTTCTAGGCAGCAGCGCTATTGTGATGTCATCGGGGGGCATTGTGACAAGCCGCCAGTGTTCCGTCTCTTCATGTTGTGCACAGTTCAAACGGAAAATACATCAACAGGCAGACTACAGAAAAGCTTACTATCAAAGGTTAGAGGGGGGCTTTCTCAGAGGGCTTTTTACAGTTTTTCTATTCCCAATTAGCCGTTTAAGTGTACTTATTGAAAGTAGTAATTCTTTCATAGGCCGCCCTTTCTTAGTATTTGACGTTCCTTATATTGCGGTATGAGGCTTCGCAGTAGGTTGCAAACATTCATCACCCATGACTGTCCCCAATTGAGCTCAGAAGCTCAATGTCTATCATGACCTCTCTTTTAGAATGTCCAAGAGCAAGCAAACTATTCCTCCAGGAGAGGGCGCCAACAGACTACTAAAGAGATCATCATTACTCAAAGAAAACCCCAAAAACCAATGCATGATAGGAATAAACAGGTAACTTTCTTTGGAGTGGAAGCGGAGAGATCGCACCAGATGCCAATTCTAGATGTTATCACACCTGTGGTCACTGCAGCAGCAGGTGAATCCACTTTGTCCAAAAGGGATCTATTCCATTCAATTGCAAATGATCTAGATAAGACAGAGAACTGCAGCACGGGGACATAGCCGAGTTGGTCAGGTTGAGTGGTGATGAGTTTGCTATTTGGATGAATAAAGAAAGTCAAAAGTGTGAAAGATAAAAAACAAAAGGAGGAAGTGTGAAAAGTGAATGGGCCAAATTGAGGTGCATATGAAGACGTATGCTTTCTTCCAATTCATTAAATCGGGCTAATATGAATCAGGTGAATTGAGTTCTGCTTTTGGAAACTGGGTTAAGAAGGGGTGCACCGTTCCTGGAGGTACTGCAATACCAGGTCAATGCGTGGAGTGGACAGAGCAAGCTCTTTTTCCATCTCCCTGTTCTAAAAATCCATTTAATATATGGTCCCCAGATAGGGGACGTATCAGATATTAAACTGATAAGAACAGATACTACACTTGATCTTAGCCAAAAGGCCGAGAAGCGATAACCAGAATTGGTTTGGGCCTCGAGTGGCACCCTGGCCTATGCCGGACACATCTTAGGGAGAGAGAGCGAGAGGGAGACAAACCCACGCCTACACAAGACATTTTGTCACCCAAGCCAACCCTTGAAAAGGCTGCTTTGCAGAGCCAAAACAAGAAGAATGGTGCGTTTTGCAGCCGCCGCCCACTGCAATGAATCTGAATAACTCCTCCTTTAGGGCGCAAGCAACTCCCCTCCCCCTTGCAGTCTTTCCAATTCACGATACAAAAAGACGGACAGGACAGGTTGCCTGACTTTCCGTCACTGCCACCCTTTGCCATCCTTACCCGTAGAAAGCCCTTTCATCATCCCCAAACCCTAATCTTTTCCCTTTCCTTCCCAGCCCCCAAACCCTGCCCTCTGTACCTTTCTCACCACCCGCTTCCCTTCTCCTGTCATCCCCCTACCACCCGGGAAAAAAAGAGATTGCCCCCTCCTTCCACTAGCCCACCCTCCCACCCAAAGAACAACTTCTTCTGCGCAGCTTGTTTTCTAGGCAGCAGCGCTATTGTGATGTCATCGGGGGGCATTGTGACAAGCCGCCAGTGTTCCGTCTCTTCATGTTGTGCACAGTTCAAACGGAAAATACATCAACAGGCAGACTACAGAAAAGCTTACTATCAAAGGTTAGAGGGGGGCTTTCTCAGAGGGCTTTTTACAGTTTTTCTATTCCCAATTAGCCGTTTAAGTGTACTTATTGAAAGTAGTAATTCTTTCATAGGCCGCCCTTTCTTAGTATTTGACGTTCCTTATATTGCGGTATGAGGCTTCGCAGTAGGTTGCAAACATTCATCACCCATGACTGTCCCCAATTGAGCTCAGAAGCTCAATGTCTATCATGACCTCTCTTTTAGAATGTCCAAGAGCAAGCAAACTATTCCTCCAGGAGAGGGCGCCAACAGACTACTAAAGAGATCATCATTACTCAAAGAAAACCCCAAAAACCAATGCATGATAGGAATAAACAGGTAACTTTCTTTGGAGTGGAAGCGGAGAGATCGCACCAGATGCCAATTCTAGATGTTATCACACCTGTGGTCACTGCAGCAGCAGGTGAATCCACTTTGTCCAAAAGGGATCTATTCCATTCAATTGCAAATGATCTAGATAAGACAGAGAACTGCAGCACGGGGACATAGCCGAGTTGGTCAGGTTGAGTGGTGATGAGTTTGCTATTTGGATGAATAAAGAAAGTCAAAAGTGTGAAAGATAAAAAACAAAAGGAGGAAGTGTGAAAAGTGAATGGGCCAAATTGAGGTGCATATGAAGACGTATGCTTTCTTCCAATTCATTAAATCGGGCTAATATGAATCAGGTGAATTGAGTTCTGCTTTTGGAAACTGGGTTAAGAAGGGGTGCACCGTTCCTGGAGGTACTGCAATACCAGGTCAATGCGTGGAGTGGACAGAGCAAGCTCTTTTTCCATCTCCCTGTTCTAAAAATCCATTTAATATATGGTCCCCAGATAGGGGACGTATCAGATATTAAACTGATAAGAACAGATACTACACTTGATCTTAGCCAAAAGGCCGAGAAGCGATAACCAGAATTGGTTTGGGCCTCGAGTGGCACCCTGGCCTATGCCGGACACATCTTAGGGAGAGAGAGCGAGAGGGAGACAAACCCACGCCTACACAAGACATTTTGTCACCCAAGCCAACCCTTGAAAAGGCTGCTTTGCAGAGCCAAAACAAGAAGAATGGTGCGTTTTGCAGCCGCCGCCCACTGCAATGAATCTGAATAACTCCTCCTTTAGGGCGCAAGCAACTCCCCTCCCCCTTGCAGTCTTTCCAATTCACGATACAAAAAGACGGACAGGACAGGTTGCCTGACTTTCCGTCACTGCCACCCTTTGCCATCCTTACCCGTAGAAAGCCCTTTCATCATCCCCAAACCCTAATCTTTTCCCTTTCCTTCCCAGCCCCCAAACCCTGCCCTCTGTACCTTTCTCACCACCCGCTTCCCTTCTCCTGTCATCCCCCTACCACCCGGGAAAAAAAGAGATTGCCCCCTCCTTCCACTAGCCCACCCTCCCACCCAAAGAACAACTTCTTCTGCGCAGCTTGTTTTCTAGGCAGCAGCGCTATTGTGATGTCATCGGGGGGCATTGTGACAAGCCGCCAGTGTTCCGTCTCTTCATGTTGTGCACAGTTCAAACGGAAAATACATCAACAGGCAGACTACAGAAAAGCTTACTATCAAAGGTTAGAGGGGGGCTTTCTCAGAGGGCTTTTTACAGTTTTTCTATTCCCAATTAGCCGTTTAAGTGTACTTATTGAAAGTAGTAATTCTTTCATAGGCCGCCCTTTCTTAGTATTTGACGTTCCTTATATTGCGGTATGAGGCTTCGCAGTAGGTTGCAAACATTCATCACCCATGACTGTCCCCAATTGAGCTCAGAAGCTCAATGTCTATCATGACCTCTCTTTTAGAATGTCCAAGAGCAAGCAAACTATTCCTCCAGGAGAGGGCGCCAACAGACTACTAAAGAGATCATCATTACTCAAAGAAAACCCCAAAAACCAATGCATGATAGGAATAAACAGGTAACTTTCTTTGGAGTGGAAGCGGAGAGATCGCACCAGATGCCAATTCTAGATGTTATCACACCTGTGGTCACTGCAGCAGCAGGTGAATCCACTTTGTCCAAAAGGGATCTATTCCATTCAATTGCAAATGATCTAGATAAGACAGAGAACTGCAGCACGGGGACATAGCCGAGTTGGTCAGGTTGAGTGGTGATGAGTTTGCTATTTGGATGAATAAAGAAAGTCAAAAGTGTGAAAGATAAAAAACAAAAGGAGGAAGTGTGAAAAGTGAATGGGCCAAATTGAGGTGCATATGAAGACGTATGCTTTCTTCCAATTCATTAAATCGGGCTAATATGAATCAGGTGAATTGAGTTCTGCTTTTGGAAACTGGGTTAAGAAGGGGTGCACCGTTCCTGGAGGTACTGCAATACCAGGTCAATGCGTGGAGTGGACAGAGCAAGCTCTTTTTCCATCTCCCTGTTCTAAAAATCCATTTAATATATGGTCCCCAGATAGGGGACGTATCAGATATTAAACTGATAAGAACAGATACTACACTTGATCTTAGCCAAAAGGCCGAGAAGCGATAACCAGAATTGGTTTGGGCCTCGAGTGGCACCCTGGCCTATGCCGGACACATCTTAGGGAGAGAGAGCGAGAGGGAGACAAACCCACGCCTACACAAGACATTTTGTCACCCAAGCCAACCCTTGAAAAGGCTGCTTTGCAGAGCCAAAACAAGAAGAATGGTGCGTTTTGCAGCCGCCGCCCACTGCAATGAATCTGAATAACTCCTCCTTTAGGGCGCAAGCAACTCCCCTCCCCCTTGCAGTCTTTCCAATTCACGATACAAAAAGACGGACAGGACAGGTTGCCTGACTTTCCGTCACTGCCACCCTTTGCCATCCTTACCCGTAGAAAGCCCTTTCATCATCCCCAAACCCTAATCTTTTCCCTTTCCTTCCCAGCCCCCAAACCCTGCCCTCTGTACCTTTCTCACCACGCCGCTTCCCTTCTCCTGTCATCCCCCTACCACCCGGGAAAAAAAGAGATTGCCCCCTCCTTCCACTAGCCCACCCTCCCACCCAAAGAACAACTTCTTCTGCGCAGCTTGTTTTCTAGGCAGCAGCGCTATTGTGATGTCATCGGGGGGCATTGTGACAAGCCGCCAGTGTTCCGTCTCTTCATGTTGTGCACAGTTCAAACGGAAAATACATCAACAGGCAGACTACAGAAAAGCTTACTATCAAAGGTTAGAGGGGGGCTTTCTCAGAGGGCTTTTTACAGTTTTTCTATTCCCAATTAGCCGTTTAAGTGTACTTATTGAAAGTAGTAATTCTTTCATAGGCCGCCCTTTCTTAGTATTTGACGTTCCTTATATTGCGGTATGAGGCTTCGCAGTAGGTTGCAAACATTCATCACCCATGACTGTCCCCAATTGAGCTCAGAAGCTCAATGTCTATCATGACCTCTCTTTTAGAATGTCCAAGAGCAAGCAAACTATTCCTCCAGGAGAGGGCGCCAACAGACTACTAAAGAGATCATCATTACTCAAAGAAAACCCCAAAAACCAATGCATGATAGGAATAAACAGGTAACTTTCTTTGGAGTGGAAGCGGAGAGATCGCACCAGATGCCAATTCTAGATGTTATCACACCTGTGGTCACTGCAGCAGCAGGTGAATCCACTTTGTCCAAAAGGGATCTATTCCATTCAATTGCAAATGATCTAGATAAGACAGAGAACTGCAGCACGGGGACATAGCCGAGTTGGTCAGGTTGAGTGGTGATGAGTTTGCTATTTGGATGAATAAAGAAAGTCAAAAGTGTGAAAGATAAAAAACAAAAGGAGGAAGTGTGAAAAGTGAATGGGCCAAATTGAGGTGCATATGAAGACGTATGCTTTCTTCCAATTCATTAAATCGGGCTAATATGAATCAGGTGAATTGAGTTCTGCTTTTGGAAACTGGGTTAAGAAGGGGTGCACCGTTCCTGGAGGTACTGCAATACCAGGTCAATGCGTGGAGTGGACAGAGCAAGCTCTTTTTCCATCTCCCTGTTCTAAAAATCCATTTAATATATGGTCCCCAGATAGGGGACGTATCAGATATTAAACTGATAAGAACAGATACTACACTTGATCTTAGCCAAAAGGCCGAGAAGCGATAACCAGAATTGGTTTGGGCCTCGAGTGGCACCCTGGCCTATGCCGGACACATCTTAGGGAGAGAGAGCGAGAGGGAGACAAACCCACGCCTACACAAGACATTTTGTCACCCAAGCCAACCCTTGAAAAGGCTGCTTTGCAGAGCCAAAACAAGAAGAATGGTGCGTTTTGCAGCCGCCGCCCACTGCAATGAATCTGAATAACTCCTCCTTTAGGGCGCAAGCAACTCCCCTCCCCCTTGCAGTCTTTCCAATTCACGATACAAAAAGACGGACAGGACAGGTTGCCTGACTTTCCGTCACTGCCACCCTTTGCCATCCTTACCCGTAGAAAGCCCTTTCATCATCCCCAAACCCTAATCTTTTCCCTTTCCTTCCCAGCCCCCAAACCCTGCCCTCTGTACCTTTCTCACCACCCGCTTCCCTTCTCCTGTCATCCCCCTACCACCCGGGAAAAAAAGAGATTGCCCCCTCCTTCCACTAGCCCACCCTCCCACCCAAAGAACAACTTCTTCTGCGCAGCTTGTTTTCTAGGCAGCAGCGCTATTGTGATGTCATCGGGGGGCATTGTGACAAGCCGCCAGTGTTCCGTCTCTTCATGTTGTGCACAGTTCAAACGGAAAATACATCAACAGGCAGACTACAGAAAAGCTTACTATCAAAGGTTAGAGGGGGGCTTTCTCAGAGGGCTTTTTACAGTTTTTCTATTCCCAATTAGCCGTTTAAGTGTACTTATTGAAAGTAGTAATTCTTTCATAGGCCGCCCTTTCTTAGTATTTGACGTTCCTTATATTGCGGTATGAGGCTTCGCAGTAGGTTGCAAACATTCATCACCCATGACTGTCCCCAATTGAGCTCAGAAGCTCAATGTCTATCATGACCTCTCTTTTAGAATGTCCAAGAGCAAGCAAACTATTCCTCCAGGAGAGGGCGCCAACAGACTACTAAAGAGATCATCATTACTCAAAGAAAACCCCAAAAACCAATGCATGATAGGAATAAACAGGTAACTTTCTTTGGAGTGGAAGCGGAGAGATCGCACCAGATGCCAATTCTAGATGTTATCACACCTGTGGTCACTGCAGCAGCAGGTGAATCCACTTTGTCCAAAAGGGATCTATTCCATTCAATTGCAAATGATCTAGATAAGACAGAGAACTGCAGCACGGGGACATAGCCGAGTTGGTCAGGTTGAGTGGTGATGAGTTTGCTATTTGGATGAATAAAGAAAGTCAAAAGTGTGAAAGATAAAAAACAAAAGGAGGAAGTGTGAAAAGTGAATGGGCCAAATTGAGGTGCATATGAAGACGTATGCTTTCTTCCAATTCATTAAATCGGGCTAATATGAATCAGGTGAATTGAGTTCTGCTTTTGGAAACTGGGTTAAGAAGGGGTGCACCGTTCCTGGAGGTACTGCAATACCAGGTCAATGCGTGGAGTGGACAGAGCAAGCTCTTTTTCCATCTCCCTGTTCTAAAAATCCATTTAATATATGGTCCCCAGATAGGGGACGTATCAGATATTAAACTGATAAGAACAGATACTACACTTGATCTTAGCCAAAAGGCCGAGAAGCGATAACCAGAATTGGTTTGGGCCTCGAGTGGCACCCTGGCCTATGCCGGACACATCTTAGGGAGAGAGAGCGAGAGGGAGACAAACCCACGCCTACACAAGACATTTTGTCACCCAAGCCAACCCTTGAAAAGGCTGCTTTGCAGAGCCAAAACAAGAAGAATGGTGCGTTTTGCAGCCGCCGCCCACTGCAATGAATCTGAATAACTCCTCCTTTAGGGCGCAAGCAACTCCCCTCCCCCTTGCAGTCTTTCCAATTCACGATACAAAAAGACGGACAGGACAGGTTGCCTGACTTTCCGTCACTGCCACCCTTTGCCATCCTTACCCGTAGAAAGCCCTTTCATCATCCCCAAACCCTAATCTTTTCCCTTTCCTTCCCAGCCCCCAAACCCTGCCCTCTGTACCTTTCTCACCACCCGCTTCCCTTCTCCTGTCATCCCCCTACCACCCGGGAAAAAAAGAGATTGCCCCCTCCTTCCACTAGCCCACCCTCCCACCCAAAGAACAACTTCTTCTGCGCAGCTTGTTTTCTAGGCAGCAGCGCTATTGTGATGTCATCGGGGGGCATTGTGACAAGCCGCCAGTGTTCCGTCTCTTCATGTTGTGCACAGTTCAAACGGAAAATACATCAACAGGCAGACTACAGAAAAGCTTACTATCAAAGGTTAGAGGGGGGCTTTCTCAGAGGGCTTTTTACAGTTTTTCTATTCCCAATTAGCCGTTTAAGTGTACTTATTGAAAGTAGTAATTCTTTCATAGGCCGCCCTTTCTTAGTATTTGACGTTCCTTATATTGCGGTATGAGGCTTCGCAGTAGGTTGCAAACATTCATCACCCATGACTGTCCCCAATTGAGCTCAGAAGCTCAATGTCTATCATGACCTCTCTTTTAGAATGTCCAAGAGCAAGCAAACTATTCCTCCAGGAGAGGGCGCCAACAGACTACTAAAGAGATCATCATTACTCAAAGAAAACCCCAAAAACCAATGCATGATAGGAATAAACAGGTAACTTTCTTTGGAGTGGAAGCGGAGAGATCGCACCAGATGCCAATTCTAGATGTTATCACACCTGTGGTCACTGCAGCAGCAGGTGAATCCACTTTGTCCAAAAGGGATCTATTCCATTCAATTGCAAATGATCTAGATAAGACAGAGAACTGCAGCACGGGGACATAGCCGAGTTGGTCAGGTTGAGTGGTGATGAGTTTGCTATTTGGATGAATAAAGAAAGTCAAAAGTGTGAAAGATAAAAAACAAAAGGAGGAAGTGTGAAAAGTGAATGGGCCAAATTGAGGTGCATATGAAGACGTATGCTTTCTTCCAATTCATTAAATCGGGCTAATATGAATCAGGTGAATTGAGTTCTGCTTTTGGAAACTGGGTTAAGAAGGGGTGCACCGTTCCTGGAGGTACTGCAATACCAGGTCAATGCGTGGAGTGGACAGAGCAAGCTCTTTTTCCATCTCCCTGTTCTAAAAATCCATTTAATATATGGTCCCCAGATAGGGGACGTATCAGATATTAAACTGATAAGAACAGATACTACACTTGATCTTAGCCAAAAGGCCGAGAAGCGATAACCAGAATTGGTTTGGGCCTCGAGTGGCACCCTGGCCTATGCCGGACACATCTTAGGGAGAGAGAGCGAGAGGGAGACAAACCCACGCCTACACAAGACATTTTGTCACCCAAGCCAACCCTTGAAAAGGCTGCTTTGCAGAGCCAAAACAAGAAGAATGGTGCGTTTTGCAGCCGCCGCCCACTGCAATGAATCTGAATAACTCCTCCTTTAGGGCGCAAGCAACTCCCCTCCCCCTTGCAGTCTTTCCAATTCACGATACAAAAAGACGGACAGGACAGGTTGCCTGACTTTCCGTCACTGCCACCCTTTGCCATCCTTACCCGTAGAAAGCCCTTTCATCATCCCCAAACCCTAATCTTTTCCCTTTCCTTCCCAGCCCCCAAACCCTGCCCTCTGTACCTTTCTCACCACCCGCTTCCCTTCTCCTGTCATCCCCCTACCACCCGGGAAAAAAAGAGATTGCCCCCTCCTTCCACTAGCCCACCCTCCCACCCAAAGAACAACTTCTTCTGCGCAGCTTGTTTTCTAGGCAGCAGCGCTATTGTGATGTCATCGGGGGGCATTGTGACAAGCCGCCAGTGTTCCGTCTCTTCATGTTGTGCACAGTTCAAACGGAAAATACATCAACAGGCAGACTACAGAAAAGCTTACTATCAAAGGTTAGAGGGGGGCTTTCTCAGAGGGCTTTTTACAGTTTTTCTATTCCCAATTAGCCGTTTAAGTGTACTTATTGAAAGTAGTAATTCTTTCATAGGCCGCCCTTTCTTAGTATTTGACGTTCCTTATATTGCGGTATGAGGCTTCGCAGTAGGTTGCAAACATTCATCACCCATGACTGTCCCCAATTGAGCTCAGAAGCTCAATGTCTATCATGACCTCTCTTTTAGAATGTCCAAGAGCAAGCAAACTATTCCTCCAGGAGAGGGCGCCAACAGACTACTAAAGAGATCATCATTACTCAAAGAAAACCCCAAAAACCAATGCATGATAGGAATAAACAGGTAACTTTCTTTGGAGTGGAAGCGGAGAGATCGCACCAGATGCCAATTCTAGATGTTATCACACCTGTGGTCACTGCAGCAGCAGGTGAATCCACTTTGTCCAAAAGGGATCTATTCCATTCAATTGCAAATGATCTAGATAAGACAGAGAACTGCAGCACGGGGACATAGCCGAGTTGGTCAGGTTGAGTGGTGATGAGTTTGCTATTTGGATGAATAAAGAAAGTCAAAAGTGTGAAAGATAAAAAACAAAAGGAGGAAGTGTGAAAAGTGAATGGGCCAAATTGAGGTGCATATGAAGACGTATGCTTTCTTCCAATTCATTAAATCGGGCTAATATGAATCAGGTGAATTGAGTTCTGCTTTTGGAAACTGGGTTAAGAAGGGGTGCACCGTTCCTGGAGGTACTGCAATACCAGGTCAATGCGTGGAGTGGACAGAGCAAGCTCTTTTTCCATCTCCCTGTTCTAAAAATCCATTTAATATATGGTCCCCAGATAGGGGACGTATCAGATATTAAACTGATAAGAACAGATACTACACTTGATCTTAGCCAAAAGGCCGAGAAGCGATAACCAGAATTGGTTTGGGCCTCGAGTGGCACCCTGGCCTATGCCGGACACATCTTAGGGAGAGAGAGCGAGAGGGAGACAAACCCACGCCTACACAAGACATTTTGTCACCCAAGCCAACCCTTGAAAAGGCTGCTTTGCAGAGCCAAAACAAGAAGAATGGTGCGTTTTGCAGCCGCCGCCCACTGCAATGAATCTGAATAACTCCTCCTTTAGGGCGCAAGCAACTCCCCTCCCCCTTGCAGTCTTTCCAATTCACGATACAAAAAGACGGACAGGACAGGTTGCCTGACTTTCCGTCACTGCCACCCTTTGCCATCCTTACCCGTAGAAAGCCCTTTCATCATCCCCAAACCCTAATCTTTTCCCTTTCCTTCCCAGCCCCCAAACCCTGCCCTCTGTACCTTTCTCACCACCCGCTTCCCTTCTCCTGTCATCCCCCTACCACCCGGGAAAAAAAGAGATTGCCCCCTCCTTCCACTAGCCCACCCTCCCACCCAAAGAACAACTTCTTCTGCGCAGCTTGTTTTCTAGGCAGCAGCGCTATTGTGATGTCATCGGGGGGCATTGTGACAAGCCGCCAGTGTTCCGTCTCTTCATGTTGTGCACAGTTCAAACGGAAAATACATCAACAGGCAGACTACAGAAAAGCTTACTATCAAAGGTTAGAGGGGGGCTTTCTCAGAGGGCTTTTTACAGTTTTTCTATTCCCAATTAGCTGTTTAAGTGTACTTATTGAAAGTAGTAATTCTTTCATAGGCCGCCCTTTCTTAGTATTTGACGTTCCTTATATTGCGGTATGAGGCTTCGCAGTAGGTTGCAAACATTCATCACCCATGACTGTCCCCAATTGAGCTCAGAAGCTCAATGTCTATCATGACCTCTCTTTTAGAATGTCCAAGAGCAAGCAAACTATTCCTCCAGGAGAGGGCGCCAACAGACTACTAAAGAGATCATCATTACTCAAAGAAAACCCCAAAAACCAATGCATGATAGGAATAAACAGGTAACTTTCTTTGGAGTGGAAGCGGAGAGATCGCACCAGATGCCAATTCTAGATGTTATCACACCTGTGGTCACTGCAGCAGCAGGTGAATCCACTTTGTCCAAAAGGGATCTATTCCATTCAATTGCAAATGATCTAGATAAGACAGAGAACTGCAGCACGGGGACATAGCCGAGTTGGTCAGGTTGAGTGGTGATGAGTTTGCTATTTGGATGAATAAAGAAAGTCAAAAGTGTGAAAGATAAAAAACAAAAGGAGGAAGTGTGAAAAGTGAATGGGCCAAATTGAGGTGCATATGAAGACGTATGCTTTCTTCCAATTCATTAAATCGGGCTAATATGAATCAGGTGAATTGAGTTCTGCTTTTGGAAACTGGGTTAAGAAGGGGTGCACCGTTCCTGGAGGTACTGCAATACCAGGTCAATGCGTGGAGTGGACAGAGCAAGCTCTTTTTCCATCTCCCTGTTCTAAAAATCCATTTAATATATGGTCCCCAGATAGGGGACGTATCAGATATTAAACTGATAAGAACAGATACTACACTTGATCTTAGCCAAAAGGCCGAGAAGCGATAACCAGAATTGGTTTGGGCCTCGAGTGGCACCCTGGCCTATGCCGGACACATCTTAGGGAGAGAGAGCGAGAGGGAGACAAACCCACGCCTACACAAGACATTTTGTCACCCAAGCCAACCCTTGAAAAGGCTGCTTTGCAGAGCCAAAACAAGAAGAATGGTGCGTTTTGCAGCCGCCGCCCACTGCAATGAATCTGAATAACTCCTCCTTTAGGGCGCAAGCAACTCCCCTCCCCCTTGCAGTCTTTCCAATTCACGATACAAAA
>NW_027444726.1:0-18218 GCF_048569485.1 Anomaloglossus baeobatrachus | reverse complement strand
TGCAGGCCACCACCACAGTTGGTAACGCAGAACGGTTAAGACCAGCTCCTGTCCTAACAGTCCTGCTTGTGCAGCCCAGTGGCATTAACAGGCCTGCTGCTGCTGATGCGCCTGCTGTCCACAGGTGTGGCCCCTACGCACACGGTCAGCGTACTCAATGGCCCCTGTGTTGTTAACAGGGAGTTCCTGGGCTGGGTGGGCATGTGGACCCTGTGACGCTAACAGGGCTCACAGTCTCCAGATCGAATGGCGTCTAACTCGGTTCAGGCTACTATTAGCTTCATAGCCACACAGCTCTGTATCCTCCACCAAACCTTCAAGTTGCCAACCTCTCCTTTTCCAACTGGGAGCACGGTGGACACTGACTGGTGATGGGGATATATACCTTTCTCTTTCTTTTCTTATTAATTTTCGTTATATAGCGGTCACAGATTATATACCACTTTATCCAAATCTGCCAGTCCCACTGTAACAGATGTTGTTTCTTCAGCAAATGTTACAGTTGCTTAACCACCAAATCCACGGACCAAAACTTTTTTCCCCTTTCCAACACACCTGTTCCCCTTTCCAACAGCATCTGTCCTTTTTCAACTCATTTTGGGATATGACCAAAAGTGCAACTGTGCAGGGACACCGTACTCAACGCCATCTCAGCACAGCAGCCATCCCTCGGTCCCTCCGATGTGGACAAGTAAAAGACCATTTCCTCCTATCCATGACAAAGCGTTGAGATTCACTCTGTGCAGCACTGGTGTTTAGTGGACAAGTAGATCTAAGATTGCGTACCACATTCTGCAGATACTCCTGTATACGTGCGTCTATTTCTATGGCAGGAATTAGTTCGCCAAATTTTGTCTTGTACCGGGGATCTAACAGTGTGGCAACCCAGTATTCAGGATTAGTTCAAATTCATACAATCCGAGGGTCATGTAGGTAGTGCAGCAAGAAGGCGCTCATGTGTCTTGTGCATCCAGGAGGACCAAGTCCTTGGTGTGTTGGTGGCAGAGAGGTGAGAATCGTGCATCCTTCCTCTGCCCTCTACCCACAACCTCGCACAACCGAAATGTGAGCAAGCTCTCACTCATCTGCTGAGTCTTCCATGCCCATCGCCAGTTCGTCCTCCATTTCTTCATGGGCTCCTGCACTTTCATCAACACTTTTTGCTGATACTATGCGCCCTTGTTAATCCCTCTCCCTCACCATGAATGCCGCATAGGTGCCGCTGACCATCTGGACCTCGTAGATCTTGTTATCCCTTCCGCATATGACTCCTCCTGTACTTCCTCCCCTTCCTCTTGTCCCAACACCTGACTCAGAATAATAATTACAGTGTGCTCCATCATGTAGATGACCAGAATTGTCACGCTGAGAATGACATTGCCAGTGCTAAACATCTTCGTCGACATTTCAAAACTGTGTAGCAGGGTGCATAGGTCCTTGATCTGACACCACTCCAGCAGCGTGATCTGCACCACCTCTAGATCAAGTTATCCCAGGCTATATGTCTTACCGTATTTCAGCAGGGCTCTGCGGTGCTGCCACACACGCTGCAACATGTGCAGATTCCAATTCCTGCGTGTCGAAACATCGCATTTACGGCGTTTAACTGCCAGACCCTAAGACTTCCGGAGTGATGAAAGTTGTTGAGCTGCTGTGTGCGCACGATGGAAGTGAGCACATAGCGAGCGTGCCCACTGCACAAGGCCATGTAGGCCGTGATGGTGTTTTAAAAATTGCTGGCGAATTCGGTTCAACACGTGAGCCCTAAAAGGCACGTGTGTCACATTGCCCTGAGGATGGCCCGCAGCCAGGTTTGCATCATTGCCGCACACGGCTGTTAAGTCACCAACGTAGTCCGCTCCGTCAATTTGTACTCCGGTTGCCAGGTGACAACGTGTTCCTTTCATGAATAGTGCTGATGATGTGAGAGTAGTCGATGCCAGCGGCGCAGGTGGACGCAGGTTATGCTCACCCACTGGGCTGCATTACCTTGACAGATGCAGAATCTCTGGCTGAATGTAGCTGGTGGGTATCTCACAGATGAAATACCATCATTCAGCTACAACCAATGGGAAGACACCACACCCTTTTTTATGCCCATCCTGTCTGCAGACCACTGCCAGACATAGCTATGAACCTCTGGTTAATTTTACCCCCAGTTCAGTTTTATGATTTTGTGTGCTTGTTACCTGACTACTTTTCCTGCTTGCTGTTTATGTACCTTGTTGGCCGATACGCATTTCAACTCTGCTTGTTTTCTGATTCTTTCCTGGCCGTCCCATTCTGTTCCTGTTCCTCAATTAATGTTTTGACCCTGCCTGACTACTATTCTCTGTAATAGCGGTGTGACTCACATTTCCCATACATTTCAAAGTAAAGCTTTGACCGCCTGATGGCATTGAGCTCTGCTGCCAGCATAGTAAGGAGGTGTGTGGTAGTCCTTGTGCGCAGTTGCAAGGAAGGGTGGCCTGACCACACAGGGTTTGCGCCAAGGTAGAGGACCCACACGAGGTTGAAGAGGCAGAAGCAGTGTATTAACTTTTACATACAGAACAAGGATTGAAACAACTCGTGGGGACGGCAAGACTTGTACAGCAGACCCTTCTCCATCTCTCACCATAGTTTGCCAGTGCCCAGTCAGTGACATGTAATGACCCTGTCTATGCTTACTGGTCCAAGTATCTGTGTTGAAATGCACCCTGTCGCACACAGATTTTCTCAAGGAAGTGGTGATGTTGTGTGCGACATGCTGGTGTAGCGCGGGCATGCTTTTCTTGGAGAAGCAGTGGTGATTGGGCATGTGGTACTGGGGCACAGCGACAGACATAAGGTCTGTAAAATCCTGTGTGTCCACTACGCGTAAAGGCAGCATTTCGGTAGCCAACAGCTTACAGAGGGATAGAGTCAACCACTTAGCTTTGTCATGGGTCGCAGTAAGTGGCCTTTTATTTGACCACATCTGAGGGAAAGAGATCTGGCTGCTGTCTGTAGACGGTGTTGAGTAGGGTGTCCCTGGAAAAATGCAGGTTTGTGAGAAAAGTGCAGGCGGAGACATGATGTTGCCTTCATCTTGCCTTCAGATCTGTTCATCTTGTATCATTTTTAAAAAACACATCAAGCAAGGGTTACTCCAAGCGGAGTCTACCTTTTTTCCCAACATTGGGCACACAGACACCCCATCAGTGGCAGCACTTGTGCCCTAGTTGCAAACAGGATGTTTTGATTTGCATCAAGCACATTCCAAATCCACAAGCATTTACTCTCCCCAGGATGACACAGGGGTAGTAAATTCCTTCTGGATCCATGACTTGTTCATTTTGATGAACGTCAGTGTGTCCACATTGTCACTGGACAGACGCGTGCGCTTATCTGTCAGCACACACCCAGCAGCACTGAAGAAGACACGTTCAGAGACAACGCTGGCAGCTGCACACGACAAAATCTCCAAGGCGTAACTGGAGAGCTCTGTCAATTTTTCTAGATTTGAAGCCCAAAAGGAGCAAGGCTCCATTTGCAAAGTCATTGCATCGATGTTCATTTCGAGATACTCCTGTATCATCCTCTCCATCCGTTGACTATGTGTCAGACTTGTTGTCTCTGGTGGCCTTGCAAAGGAGGGTCTAAAAAAATTATGAAAATATTCCATAAAATTGCTGTTACCAGCACCAGATACGGTCCTACTGGTACGGGTAGACTGTTGAAGATGACGATGCCGTCCCATGTTTGTCAAGTTACAACTGGGAGAATCACTCCCTTCACCTGCACGGTTGTTTGGTGTAAAAGCCGAGCTAAGATCGAGTAACAGCTTATGCTGATACTCCAGCATACGTGCGTCCCTTTCTATGGGTGGAATTATGTCACAAAATTTGGACTTGTCCCGGGGATCTAATAGTGTGGCAAGCCAGTAGTCATCATCACTTCTAATTTTGACAATCCGAGGGTCATGTTGGAGGTAGTGCAACAAGAAGGCACTCATGTGTCTTGCGCAGCCATGCGGACCAAGTCCACGCTGTGTTTGTGGCATAGAGGTGCTAACCGTTCTTTCTTCCTCTGACATCTCCCCCCAACCTCTTTCAACTGAATTTTGACCAAGGTCTCCCTCATCCGCTGAGTCTTCCATGTCCATGGACAGTTCGTCCTCCATATCTTCATGTCCTCCTGCACCTTCCTCAACATCTCGCCTGCTACCATGCGCCCTTGTTGATCCCTGTCCCCCATGGTCCCATGCCTGCCGCGTTGGTGATGATGAACGTCTGGACCTTGGTGATGTTGTTGTGTCTTGCGCATATGAATCCTCCTGTAGTTCCTCCCCTTCCTGTTGTCCCACCCCCTGACTCCGAATAGTGTTTAGCGTGTGCTCCAGCATGTAAATGACTGTAATCGTCATGCTGATAATGGCATTGTCAGCGCTAAACATATTCGTCGCCATGTCGAAACTGTGCAGAACGGTGCATAGGTCCTTGATCTGAGATCACTCCATCAGGGTGATCTGCCCCACTTCTGCATCTCGTTGGCCCATCATGACGTATTGCACCAGGGCTCGCCGGTGCTGCCACAGTCGCTGTAACATGTGGAGAGTTGAATTCCAGCGTGTCGCCACATCGCATTTCAGGCGATGAACCGGCAGGCCGAAAGACTTCTGGAGCGATGCAAGTCGCTCAGCTGCGGCGGTTGAACGGCGGAAGTGAGCACTGCAGACAGTTTACGTGCCCTGGTCAGAAGGCCATCTAGGCCGGGATAGTGTGTTAAAAATTGCTGGACAACAAGGTTCAACACGTGAGCCATACAAGGCACGTGTGTCACCTTGCCCAGGCGAAGGGCCGCACCCAGGTTTGCAGCATTGTCGCACACGGCCTTACCAGGCTGCAGGTTGAGTGGAGACAACCATTTATTAAACTCGGACCGCAGAGCTGA
Source organism: Anomaloglossus baeobatrachus (assembly GCF_048569485.1). Classification (NCBI taxonomy): domain Eukaryota; kingdom Metazoa; phylum Chordata; class Amphibia; order Anura; family Aromobatidae; genus Anomaloglossus; species Anomaloglossus baeobatrachus. The sequence goes on along the minus strand of NW_027444726.1, from coordinate 13,304 downwards.
CCACAACTCCTCAGCTGTGTGACTCTTATTCCCAAGACATGTCAAGCTAAAGACCGCCTGATGCCGTTGCGCTCTGCTGCCAGCATAGTAATGAGGGGTGCGTGATTCCTTCTGCGCAGTGAGAACGCTGGTGGCCTGACCAGGCAGGCTTGGGGCGGAGGTGGAGGACCCAGATGAGGTGGAGGATGCAGAAGCAGTGGCGGAACTTGGACAGACAGAGGATTGACACACAAGTCGTGGGGACGGCAAGACTTGTGCAGCAGACCCTTCACCATCTATCAACATAGTTACCGAGTGCCCAGTCAGCGACATGTAACGTCCCTGTCCATGCTTACTGGTCCAAGTATCGGTGGTGAAATGCACCCGTTCACACACAGAGTTTCTCAAGGAAGCGGTGATGTTGTGTGCGACATGCTGGTGTAGCGCGGGCACACCTTTCTTAGAGAAGTAGTGGCGACTAGGCATCTGGTACTGGGGCACAGCGACAGACATAAGGTCTCTAAAATCCTGTGTGTCCACTAGGCGGAAAGGCAGCATTTCGGTAGCCAACAGCTTACAGAGGGATAGAGTCAACCTCTTAGCTTTGTCATGGGTCGGAGGAAGTGGCCTTTTATTTGACCACATCTGAGGGACAGAGATCTGGCTGCTGTGTGTAGACGGTGTTGAGTAGGGTGTCCCTGGAAAAATGCAGGTTTGTGAGGAAAGTGCAGGCGGAGACATGATGTTGCCTTCATCCAACGTAGGTGCTATCGATGTCTGAGAGAGCTGTACACACTCACTTGTTTCCCCTTCCAAACCAACTGACGACCTACCAAGCAAACTGCCTGTTGCGGTTACAGTGGTGGAAGTTTTGCGTGGAAAAACAGGTGTGACAGCTGTCCCCACAGTCCTAGAAGATGAAGAGCGCGCGGATGCACTGGAAGGGGCGGGCGGTGGATGGTTCGCTCCGCTAGGCCGCATTGCAGCACAGTGAGCTTCCCACCGGGACCTATGATATTTATTCATGTGACGATTCATGGAAGAAGTTGTCAAACTGCTGAGGTTTTGACCTCTACTAAGAGAATCATGACAAATTTTACATATCACATGATTTGGGCGATCTTTTTCTATGTCAAAAAAGGAACAGGCTAGGCAAGGCTTACAGGCCATGCGACCTGTTGATGCACCCCGAATAATGCTCATAGGCAGAGTGGTGGCTGAGGATGCAGTTGTAGACGTGCTACCAGTGCTCCGACTCTGTCCAGGAAGGCGCAAGGTAATTTCGTCGTCGGTTGCATCCTCCTCCACCGCCTCTGTTGACCTCCTCGAGTGCCTGACTGGGGGTTGACAGTAGGTGGGATCTAGAACTTCATCATCAATTGTTGTGTTTGCACTCCCCTCCCCCTCAGACCGAGCCTCTTCTTGCCCTGACCGAATATTTAAGTTGTCATCCCAATCGGGTATCTGCGTCTCATCTTCATCAGTATGTTCCTCATTGCCTATAACCACAGTTGTTGGAAAGGCAGCATTTTGGTAGCCAACAGTTTGCATTTTATGAAAGTCAACCTCCAAGCCATGTCATGCCCTTCTAAAAGCATGTATAACACAGCGAGGGGACTCCAACCACAGTCTCCCTCGTTGCCACTCACTGGGCCACACACACCCCACTTGACTGGCATCGGTTGAGCTCCCTTTTGAAAAAGAAAAAGATGCTTTGCATGAAGCACTCTCAAAAATACGCGTGCCTTTCCCGTCCCCTGGCTGACCCAGGGGAAGAAAAGTCCTCTGAGAGCCATGACTTGTTCATCTTGGTTCTTTTAGAGACACAGCGAGGGGACTCCAACCACAGTCTCCCTCGTTGCCACTCACTGGGCCACACACACCCCACTTGACTGGCATCGGTTGAGCTCCCTTTTGAAAAAGAAAAAGATGCTTTGCATGAAGCACTCTCAAAAATACGCGTGCCTTTCCCGTCCCCTGGCTGACCCAGGGGAAGAAAAGTCCTCTGAGAGCCATGACTTGTTCATCTTGGTTCTTTTAGAGACACAGCGAGGGGACTCCAACCACAGTCTCCCTCGTTGCCACTCACTGGGCCACACACACCCCACTTGACTGGCATCGGTTGAGCTCCCTTTTGAAAAAGAAAAAGATGCTTTGCATGAAGCACTCTCAAAAATACGCGTGCCTTTCCCGTCCCCTGGCTGACCCAGGGGAAGAAAAGTCCTCTGAGAGCCATGACTTGTTCATCTTGGTTCTTTTAGAGACACAGCGAGGGGACTCCAACCACAGTCTCCCTCGTTGCCACTCACTGGGCCACACACACCCCACTTGACTGGCATCGGTTGAGCTCCCTTTTGAAAAAGAAAAAGATGCTTTGCATGAAGCACTCTCAAAAATACGCGTGCCTTTCCCGTCCCCTGGCTGACCCAGGGGAAGAAAAGTCCTCTGAGAGCCATGACTTGTTCATCTTGGTTCTTTTAGAGACACAGCGAGGGGACTCCAACCACAGTCTCCCTCGTTTCCACTCACTGGGCCACACACACCCCACTTGACTGGCATCGGTTGAGCTCCCTTTTGAAAAAGAAAAAGATGCTTTGCATGAAGCACTCTCAAAAATACGCGTGCCTTTCCCGTCCCCTGGCTGACCCAGGGGAAGAAAAGTCCTCTGAGAGCCATGACTTGTTCATCTTGGTTCTTTTAGAGACACAGCGAGGGGACTCCAACCACAGTCTCCCTCGTTTCCACTCACTGGGCCACACACACCCCACTTGACTGGCATCGGTTGAGCTCCCTTTTGAAAAAGAAAAAGATGCTTTGCATGAAGCACTCTCAAAAATACGCGTGCCTTTCCCGTCCCCTGGCTGACCCAGGGGAAGAAAAGTCCTCTGAGAGCCATGACTTGTTCATCTTGGTTCTTTTAGAGACACAGCGAGGGGACTCCAACCACAGTCTCCCTCGTTGCCACTCACTGGGCCACACACACCCCACTTGACTGGCATCGGTTGAGCTCCCTTTTGAAAAAGAAAAAGATGCTTTGCATGAAGCACTCTCAAAAATACGCGTGCCTTTCCCGTCCCCTGGCTGACCCAGGGGAAGAAAAGTCCTCTGAGAGCCATGACTTGTTCATCTTGGTTCTTTTAGAGACACAGCGAGGGGACTCCAACCACAGTCTCCCTCGTTGCCACTCACTGGGCCACACACACCCCACTTGACTGGCATCGGTTGAGCTCCCTTTTGAAAAAGAAAAAGATGCTTTGCATGAAGCACTCTCAAAAATACGCGTGCCTTTCCCGTCCCCTGGCTGACCCAGGGGAAGAAAAGTCCTCTGAGAGCCATGACTTGTTCATCTTGGTTCTTTTAGAGACACAGCGAGGGGACTCCAACCACAGTCTCCCTCGTTGCCACTCACTGGGCCACACACACCCCACTTGACTGGCATCGGTTGAGCTCCCTTTTGAAAAAGAAAAAGATGCTTTGCATGAAGCACTCTCAAAAATACGCGTGCCTTTCCCGTCCCCTGGCTGACCCAGGGGAAGAAAAGTCCTCTGAGAGCCATGACTTGTTCATCTTGGTTCTTTTAGAGACACAGCGAGGGGACTCCAACCACAGTCTCCCTCGTTGCCACTCACTGGGCCACACACACCCCACTTGACTGGCATCGGTTGAGCTCCCTTTTGAAAAAGAAAAAGATGCTTTGCATGAAGCACTCTCAAAAATACGCGTGCCTTTCCCGTCCCCTGGCTGACCCAGGGGAAGAAAAGTCCTCTGAGAGCCATGACTTGTTCATCTTGGTTCTTTTAGAGACACAGCGAGGGGACTCCAACCACAGTCTCCCTCGTTGCCACTCACTGGGCCACACACACCCCACTTGACTGGCATCGGTTGAGCTCCCTTTTGAAAAAGAAAAAGATGCTTTGCATGAAGCACTCTCAAAAATACGCGTGCCTTTCCCGTCCCCTGGCTGACCCAGGGGAAGAAAAGTCCTCTGAGAGCCATGACTTGTTCATCTTGGTTCTTTTAGAGACACAGCGAGGGGACTCCAACCACAGTCTCCCTCGTTGCCACTCACTGGGCCACACACACCCCACTTGACTGGCATCGGTTGAGCTCCCTTTTGAAAAAGAAAAAGATGCTTTGCATGAAGCACTCTCAAAAATACGCGTGCCTTTCCCGTCCCCTGGCTGACCCAGGGGAAGAAAAGTCCTCTGAGAGCCATGACTTGTTCATCTTGGTTCTTTTAGAGACACAGCGAGGGGACTTCAACCACAGTCTCCCTCGTTGCCACTCACTGGGCCACACACACCCCACTTGACTGGCATCGGTTGAGCTCCCTTTTGAAAAAGAAAAAGATGCTTTGCATGAAGCACTCTCAAAAATACGCGTGCCTTTCCCGTCCCCTGGCTGACCCAGGGGAAGAAAAGTCCTCTGAGAGCCATGACTTGTTCATCTTGGTTCTTTTAGAGACACAGCGAGGGGACTCCAACCACAGTCTCCCTCGTTTCCACTCACTGGGCCACACACACCCCACTTGACTGGCATCGGTTGAGCTCCCTTTTGAAAAAGAAAAAGATGCTTTGCATGAAGCACTCTCAAAAATACGCGTGCCTTTCCCGTCCCCTGGCTGACCCAGGGGAAGAAAAGTCCTCTGAGAGCCATGACTTGTTCATCTTGGTTCTTTTAGAGACACAGCGAGGGGACTCCAACCACAGTCTCCCTCGTTGCCACTCACTGGGCCACACACACCCCACTTGACTGGCATCGGTTGAGCTCCCTTTTGAAAAAGAAAAAGATGCTTTGCATGAAGCACTCTCAAAAATACGCGTGCCTTTCCCGTCCCCTGGCTGACCCAGGGGAAGAAAAGTCCTCTGAGAGCCATGACTTGTTCATCTTGGTTCTTTTAGAGACACAGCGAGGGGACTCCAACCACAGTCTCCCTCGTTTCCACTCACTGGGCCACACACACCCCACTTGACTGGCATCGGTTGAGCTCCCTTTTGAAAAAGAAAAAGATGCTTTGCATGAAGCACTCTCAAAAATACGCGTGCCTTTCCCGTCCCCTGGCTGACCCAGGGGAAGAAAAGTCCTCTGAGAGCCATGACTTGTTCATCTTGGTTCTTTTAGAGACACAGCGAGGGGACTCCAACCACAGTCTCCCTCGTTTCCACTCACTGGGCCACACACACCCCACTTGACTGGCATCGGTTGAGCTCCCTTTTGAAAAAGAAAAAGATGCTTTGCATGAAGCACTCTCAAAAATACGCGTGCCTTTCCCGTCCCCTGGCTGACCCAGGGGAAGAAAAGTCCTCTGAGAGCCATGACTTGTTCATCTTGGTTCTTTTAGAGACACAGCGAGGGGACTCCAACCACAGTCTCCCTCGTTTCCACTCACTGGGCCACACACACCCCACTTGACTGGCATCGGTTGAGCTCCCTTTTGAAAAAGAAAAAGATGCTTTGCATGAAGCACTCTCAAAAATACGCGTGCCTTTCCCGTCCCCTGGCTGACCCAGGGGAAGAAAAGTCCTCTGAGAGCCATGTCCACATTGTCAGTGGACAGACACGTGTGCTTATCTGCCAGCAGACCCACAGCAGCACTGAAGACAGGTTCCGAGAGAACGCTGGCTGCAGGACACGACAAGATCCCCAAGACGTACGTGGCGAGCTCAGGCAATTTATCAAGATTGGAAGCCAAGAATGAGCAGGGCTCAAGTTGCACATTAATGGAATCGATGTTTCCTTGCATATACTCATATATCTGTGTGTCCTCCTCTTTTTCCTTGTCCAGCTGTTTTGTTTTCGCATGAGTATATGTCCTTGTCACTTTCCAATGTGTTTGAGTTGTTTGTCACCTTTAGGACACCTTTGAGGGTGTTTTCTAGGTGTTTTTCTGTGTTTGTGATTGCCTGCCATTGTTTCCTATTGGCTCGAGTTCGGTTCGTCGAACGTTCGACGAACCGAACTCGAACGGGAGGTCCGTTCGGCGAACCAACCTCGAGCCGAACCGCGACCGGTTCGCTCATCTCTAGTCATGATAACACTTGTACCATCTTTTCATTTAGATTCCACCTACAATTATTTACCGATTCCAGTTCTGAAATAGGCTTTCATGATCTACTCACTAGAATTCTCAAGTGCATAAGGTACTGAGACATATACATGTTCACACCATTATAAAGAACAAAGTATAAACATTGAGGTTTTTCTCACACCCATGTTCCTGTGTTCTTTGATATGATATGTGTTCATTTCCTTCACTATATAGGATTGCAAGTTTTCCATTTGTACCTTAATGGCAATGACGCTATACAATTGAACACATATCATCCTGTTATCCATATAGGTGTGTATTTACCTGCTTGACTATTTTTGGTTGTTTGATCCAGAATGTTTCTCCAGATAGGTCATGTGGAAATTTTCTTTCCTCAGTACAAATGTTTTCACTATGGCTTTGGAAAAATTTTTTGTATGTGCATCATGGTCATTTGACCCATTGTACTCTCAAGTAGCAATATATTGTACTGTTATGTTGTACTATGTACTAATTACGTGTTTATATGGTTTTGTAACCCTTTATGATCTTAGATAACTTTATCCTTGATAAAGACCTAAAAACAAGGTCGAAACGTTGGATGAATTATCCTTTTGCACAAATAAAGAATTTTCAGCATTCCAAGAGTTCTTTTCTTACGTTATTGATCACTATAGTGTGCCAGAGCTATTTCTATTGAATTGACTCTTATTTTTTCTGAGCACCTGCTATATACACAGTGACCCAGACATATTCAAGTTTCATTCAGAAGGCAGAGGGAAGCCTTAGCAGCTGAGCCTATATCTTGGCTTGTGAGCATTAGAACAGGCCGGCGATTACAGGGTAACATGAAAAATGTCCAGCTTGCATTATGACTAGAACATGACAATATCCTTTTAAGTACTAACCTATGATGCGTTCCTAAGCAGTTGATGTTATATGTTCTACATTTCATTTTCTGCATACTTTACAAGTAGTAGAATTTGCTTTGATATAGGCAACTGGATTTTCACAATGAAAAGGCAAAGGATAACGCCCGAAAATGACGCCATACATTATGTCAGTGCCATCACTGACAAACCTGGATTGACCATGAAATACATCAATCCCCTTAAAGGTGAGTTAAAACAAGTTTTAACTAAATTGCCTTAATATTGTCATGCATTAGAATGACTGTCTTAGGTAATGATAAATATTTTCTACAGGAAGAGGAGTGTTTGCTGAAACTGAAATCGAAAAAGGGAGTTTTGTTGCAGAATATCGAGGCGAGCTCACGTATGCACTTACGATGGTAGACAACTACGCGAGATTTATGGTTGTGGTACAAGTCAAAGATCTAATGGCCCATACTGCAGCGAAGGTCTTCCAAGCACACTTATGCAGACCTCATGGCTACTCAGAGAGAGTCCTCACAGATCAAGGCACAGCCTTTGAAGCGGAAATCTTCAAGGACTTCTGCAGCTTTTACCGATGCAGGAAGATGCGCACTACACCCTACCATGCTCAAACCAATGGTTATCAACCTGCTCAGGACTTTACCCCATATTCCAGATGTGGCCTTACAAGTGATTTATAGAGGGGTAACAATACGTTGGGATCACCGGATCTAATCTCCCTTTTTATACACCCTAAAATCTTGTTTGCTTTAGAATAAACAATAACATCATAAAGGTATAGCAGTACCGTTTCAAAGTTTCGGTGTCCCAAGCAGCATTCCATCAGCCTCTGGAAGGTTCCTGGCAAATTGCACAGCTCGAAGGGCATGCTTTTGAACTCGCAGAGACCCATCGGGGTGGCAAAGGCGGTCTTCTCCCGGTCTGCCTCAGCAACGGACACTTGCCAATAGCGACTAGTGAGATCAAGGGTAGAAAAATAATTTGCAGTTCTCAATGCAGCTAGCTATTCCTCAATACAGGGGAGTGGTGCTGTCCTTCTTCTTTAACAGGACCAACGGAGCTGCCCAGAGGCTACAACTGTCACGGATAACCCCAGCCTCCTTCATGTTGCTCAACATGTCCTTGGTACACTGGTAATGTGCAGGTAGTTTTGGCTTATATCTCTCTTTGATGGGTGGGTGTGCACTTGTGGGGATGTAGTGTTTGACCCCTTTTATTCTTCAAAAGTCTAGCGGATGTTTGCTGAAGACTTGCTCGTATTCTTGCACTAGCCTGTAGACCCCCTTCTTGTGATGTGAAGGTGTGGAGTCAGTGCCTACGTGTAATTCCTTACACCACTCCTCTGGCTGACTTGGTGAGCTGTCACTGAATGGGTGGGCTGAAGCAATGGTGGATGCTGCTGTTTGGATAGCATGTGTATCTACTGAGAACAGCTTATCAATGGTGGCAAATCGGAGCAGCTTAATCTCTTGCTCTCCGCAGTTCAACACTCTCATGGGCACTCTTCCCTTCCATATTAATGAATAAAACTATGATGTAAATAGCATATAGATACCCCACAAATGCAGATAAAAGTAGGTTATGGGAAAAGGGGGAAGAGAGAAACAGGAAAATAGTGGAATAAAGTATACCTTCCAGGTGGGAGAGGAAATGGCAGCACAGCCAGTGGAGGTGAAGCAAGGGGAGCCTGCAACTAAAGAGTTGAGAGCGTTATCACATGGTGACTGAGCCTGATTGTAACAGGAGCATAGAGGTGCCGATCCTGTCTTACCTGTGTTGGTGTAGAAGTGGGTGTCCTGTGGTGGAGTCAGCTATGTGCAGTGGTGGCCGTGGGTTCTTTTATGTGCGACCGTAGTAATAGCTGCGCCCACTTCCTGTATGGGAGTGGAATGCAGTGAGGGTAATGGAACGCACGCCTGCGCATTTGTGTTTAACGTCGCGCATGTGCAGAACGGAGAAAAGGCTGCGCTCACTTCCTAATGAAAGGGAGTGAGACGCATCTGGGAAGGGAAGGGAAAAGATTAGGGTTTGGGGATGATGAAAGGGCTTTCTACGGGCAAGGATGGCAAAGGGTGGCAGTGACGGAAAGTCAGGCAGCCTGTCCTGTCCTGTCCTGTCCGTCCGTCTTTTTGTATCATGAATTGGAAAGACTGCAAGGGGGAGGGGAGGTGCTTGTGTCCAAAAGGAGGAGTTATTCAGATTCATTGCAGTGGGCGGCGGCTGCAAAAAGCACCATTCTTCTTGTTTTTGCTCTGCAAAACAGCCTTTTCAAGGGTTGGCTTGGGTGACAAAATGTCTTCTGTAGGCGTGGGTTTGTCTCCCTCTCCCTAAGATGTGTCCGGTATAGGCCAGGGTGCCACTCAAGGCCGTAACCAATTCGGGTTATAGCTTCTTGGCCTTTTGGCTAAGATCAAGTGTAGTTTCGGAGGACGCTACCTTGGTCGGTACTGGAAGGTGCCTGGGATTGCACGTCTGCCGGCCTTGAGGAAGTGTGTGCGCCTTCTGGTGACACATAGCCCTCTTGTGCCTGGACGGTTCCCAGGCAACGGGAGGCGATCACCTTTGTTATTTTGAAGTCCTACTGATAAACAGAAAAAAAAAAAAATTAAATCTGTTCTTATCAGTTTAATATCTGATACGTCCCCTCTCTGGGGACCATATATTAAATGGATTTTTAGAACAAGGAGATGGAAAAAATCTTGCTCTGTCCACTCCACGCATTGACCTGGTATTGCAGTACCTCCAGGACCGGTGCACCCCTTCTTAACCCAGTTTCCAAAAGCAGAACTCAATTCACCTGATTCAAATGAGCCCCATTAGTGAATTGAAAGAAAGCAAAAACTTTATATGCACCTCAATTTGGCCAATTCACTTTTCACACTTTCACCCTTTTTTTTATCTTTCACACCTTTTACTTGCTTTATTGATGCAAAAAGCTGTGCCAAATAGCAAACTCATCTCCACTCAACTTGACCAACTCTGCTATGTCCCGTGCAGTATCTTATTCTCAGTCTTATCTAGATCATTTGCAATTGAATAGAATAGATCCCTTTTGGCTGCTTATGACTGTGTAAAATATGTAGCTTTACTGGGCTGGGATGAGAGAATCCATTGAAGCATGGTGTAGGGATTGTGGTTCCTGTGTGCTAAGAAGAGAGGCTGGCACCAGCCAGAAAGCCCCATTGCAGCCAATAATCACTTAATAACTTTTTCAACTTGTCATCATATGGGAGGCCTTCCATTCCTTGTAGTAGTCTAGTTGCCCACCTTTGAACTGACTCTAACTTCTGAATGTCCTTATTAAAATGTGGAGCCCAAAACTGGTTCCCATATTCCAGATGTAGCCTTACAAGTGATTTATAGAGGTGTAACAATACGTTGGGATCACGGGATCTAATCTCCCTTTTTATACACCCTAAAATCTTGTCCCAAGCAGCATTCCATCAGCCTCTGGAAGGTTCCTGGCGCATTGCACAGCTCGAAGGGCATGCTTTTGAACTCGCAGAGACCCATAGGGGTGGCGAAGGCGGTCTTCTCCCGGTCTGCCTCAGCAACGGACACTTGCCAATAGTGACTAGTGAGATCAAGGGTAGAAAAATAATTTGCAGTTCTCAATGCAGCTAGCGATTCCTCAATACGGGGAATGGTGCCGTCCTTCTTTTTTAACAGGATCAACAGAGCTGCCCAAAGGCTACAACTGTCACGGATAACCCCAGCCGCCTTCATGTTGCTCAACATGTCCTTGGTACACTGGCAATGTGAAGGTGGTATTGGCTTATAGCTCTCTTTGATGGGTGGGTGTGCACCTGTGGGGATGTGGTGGTGGACCCCTTTTATTCCCCCAAAATCTAGCGGGCTTCCCACCGGTAACCCGCTCCCCAGCTTGGATGGATGCTGAGGGAGCCCCTTTTGCCCGCAGGCTCTGGCCCTGGGAACTGTAGCCTTGGCGGTGACTGTGCTTCCCTCTACGGTGTGAGCTGTTGCCTTCAATCGGGTCTTGACTGCTGGGAAACCCTGGAGGTTCCTGTCGCTAACGGATTTGACCGGTTTTACGGCGACTACTAGCCTGGTCGGGGTCCGTAGGCCCTGCCGGATGGTGCTGGCTTCTCTTCACTCCCCGATCTGGTACCGGCGGGCCACCGCCCATCCCCGGTCCGTACGGTTCACTCCAATCAGCCTCTCCTGCAGAAGGTCACCACCGTCTGCCAACCTTGCTGAGTGCCCGGGCCACACACACGGACACGGTCAGTCTCCTCTCCTCTTCACTTCTCTAACTCCAAAACTGATCTCTAATCTGACTCCTTTTCCCGCCTCCAGGACTGTGAACTCCTCGGTGGGTGGGATCAACCGCCTGGCCCACCCCCTGGTGTGGACATCAGCCCCTGGAGGAAGGCAACTAGGATTTGTGTTTAGCTTCGGTGTGCCTAGCCGGAGTGTAGAGCGTGTTGGTGTAGTACCTGTGACGACCTGGCTTGTCCAGGGCGCCACATTCCCCTATAGTAAAATGCAGACCGTCCGCGGGCTGCCCGTCCATCACCGGTTTTATTTTCACAACTGAAAAAGAATAAAACGGTAAAACATGTAAAAGCATCATAAACATTTTACAACGGTACAGCTTCCGCTCTTCTCCCACCCAAACAACCTGGCCCTGATGCTGCCCCTAAGAAGCGGGCAGCACCCCTTGACCCCAGTCCAGCACCAAGTTGCCCGAGCGGGTTCTGTCTCTTTCAGGGGGCCCACGTCCAAGGGGACCCCTGAACCCCCGGAGGATCGCCACCGGTTACGGTAGTGGCGGGCCTAGGCCATCCCTTTCCTCCAGGCCCATCCTCCCAAATCAGCCTCTCCGGAGGCGGTAACGGTGTCAAGCCAACAAACATTTTTATTTACATTGCACTAAGTTTGTGGTTGCCCTGCAAGTTCTCGGGCTTGTCCGTAAGCAGTTCCTTACGCAATGGTTGCACAGTCCCTACGGGGACAACAGTTGCCGGCAACGGCCGGTTTAATCACGGTTCAATCAGGTAAACTTCTTTGGTTGATCATCTTTACTTATCATTTAAAACTTTCAAACTGGTACACTCAACACATAAAGCCCCCCCCTTTTAAAGAGTAGTTTCCCTGTACCTAAGTGGGGGTCTACCTAGGTTGGGGCGAGTGGACCTTCGGGATCCGGTGTCAGTGGTGACAGGCAGTGGGGCAGAGGGAACAGTCAGTTCCTCCTCCCTGCTATCATGTGGGGCAGGCGGAGGCGTAGGGGAGCTGGGTACAGGTACATCCCTGGGCACTGGCTCGCGGTTAACCGTTTCCATCATTTCTTCATCCACGGGTTGTGGGAACAGTATCACTGGAAGGATCACCGCACCGTTCTGTGTAGGCCAGTCTGCTGGAAAATCACCCATCATGGTGTGGATTACCTCTTTTTCCTTCTCCACTGGACTGGGAACTGGAGCCTCATCCGCTACTCTCAATGCTGGTGGGCACTTCTTCAGGTGGTCTCGGGAAACCGTGGCCAAAGTCCCCCCCTGGTCACGGCTGATCTGGTAGGCCTTCCCATTCTCCCATCCTGTGGGCTGGACTACATACGGGGTTTTTTCCCATTGATCATCCAGCTTGTGGGCCCTTCTTTTCCGCTTCAGCACTACATCCCCAGGTTGGAAGGAACCGGCAGGCGCCTTCTTGTTGAAGCACTGCTCCTGTTGTCCCCGACTCCGGCACAAGTTCTTTTCAACATACTCCTGGACCTGTCGGTACTGTGTCCTCCGCCGAGTGTCCCATTCAGCTGTCGACAGGAGTGCTTCTGAAGCTTCCAAGCCCATTTCCAGATCCACTGGTAGCCGGCCGGGACGAGCTCTCATCAGGTATGCTGGAGTGCATTTCGTAGAGCTGGAAGGGATGTTGTTGTACATATCGACCAGGTCAGGTAGATTCTCCAGCCACAGGTTCCGCTCTTCCAGTGGTAACGTCTTGAGGAGGCCCAGGACCAAGTGGTTCATCTTTTCACAAATGCCATTGGTTTGGGCGTGGTAAGGCGTGGTCCGGATTTTCTTGCAGCCGTACAACTGGCAGAATTCCTGGAATACCTCTGCTTCAAAGGCCGGACCCTGGTCGGTAAGCACCCTCTCCGGGTACCAATGCGGTCAACAGAAATAAGCCTGGAAAGCCTTAGCAGCGGTGCGGCCGGTTAAGTCCTTAACTGGGACAACCACCAGGAACCTCGAGTAGTGGTTTACGATGGTCAGAGCGTAGGTGTACCCACTTCGGCTGGGGGTGAGCTTTACATGGTCAAGGGCAACCAGCTCCAGCGGTTGGTGTGTAATGATCGGGTGTAGGGGTGCCTTCTGGCTGGCCTCGTCCTTCCTTCTCAATGCGCAAGGGCCACATTCTCGGCACCAGGCCTCCACAGA
>NW_027444725.1:0-18221 GCF_048569485.1 Anomaloglossus baeobatrachus | reverse complement strand
AATGGGTCGATGATGTCATAATGGTCGATGATGTCATAATGGGTCGATGATGTCATAATGGGTCGATGATGTCATAATGGGTCGATGATGTCATAATGGGTCGCTGATGTCATAAAGGGTCGATGATGTCATAATGGTCGATGATGTCATAATGGGTCGATGATGTCATAATGGTCGATGATGTCATAATGGGTCGATGATGTCATAATGGATCGATGATGTCATAATGGGTCGATGATGTCATAATGGTCGATGATGTCATAATGGTCGATGATGTCATAATGGGTCGATGATGTCATAATGGGTCGATCATGTCATAAAGGCCGATGATGTCATAATGGGTCGATGATGTCATAATGGTCGATGATGTCATAATGGGTCGATGATGTCATAATGGTCGATGATGTCATAATGGGTCGATGATGTCATAATGGTCGATGATGTCATAATGGGTCGATGATGTCATAATGTGTCGATAATGTCATAATGGGTCGATGATGTCATAATGGTCGATGATGTCATTATGAATCGATGATGTCATAATGGGTCGATGATGTCATAATGGTCGATGATGTCATAATGGTCGATGATGTCATAATGGGTCGATGATGTCATAATGGGTCGATGATGTCATAATGGGTCGATGATGTCATAATGGTCGATGATGTCATAATGGGTCGATGATGTCATAATAGGTCGATGATGTCATAATGGGTCGATGATGTCATAATGGGTCGATGATGTCATAATGGGTCGATGATGTCATAATGGGTCGATGATGTCATAATGACCGATGATGTCATAATGAGTCGATGATGTCATAATAGGTCGATGATGTCATAATGGTCGATGATGTCATAATGGGTCGATGATGTCATAATGGGTCGATGATTTCATAATGGTCGATGATGTCATAATGGGTCGATGATGTCATAATGGGTCGATGATGTCATAATGACCGATGATGTCATAATGGGTCGATGATGTCATAATAGGTCGATGATGTCATAATGGGTCGATGATGTCATAATGGGTCGATGATGTCATAATGGGTCGCTGATGTCATAAAGGGTCGATGATGTCATAATGGTCGATGATGTCATAATGGGTCGATGATGTCATAATGGGTCGATGATGTCATAATGGGTCGCTGATGTCATAAAGGGTCGATGATGTCATAATGGTCGATGATGTCATAATGGGTCGATGATGTCATAATGGGTTGATGATGTCATAATGGTCGATGATGTCATAATGGGTCGATGATGTCTTAATGGGTCGATGATGTCATAATGGGTCGATGATGTCATAATGGTCGATGATGTCATAATGGGTCGATGATGTCATAATGGGTCGATGATGTCATAAAGGCCGATGATGTCATAATGGGTCGATGATGTCATAATGGTCGATGATGTCATAATGGGTCGATGATGTCATAATGGGTCGATGATGTCATAATGGTCGATGATGTCATAATGGGTCGATGATGTCATAATGGTCGATGATGTCATAATGGGTCGATGATGTCATAATGTGTCGATGATGTCATAATGGGTCGATGATGTCATAATGGTCGATGATGTCATTATGAATCGATGATGTCATAATGGGTCGATGATGTCATAATGGTCGATGATGTCATAATGGTCGATGATGTCATAATGGGTCGATGATGTCATAATGGGTCGATGATGTCATAATGGTCGATGATGTCATAATGGTCGATGATGTCATAATGGGTCGATGATGTCATAATGGGTCGATGATGTCATAATGGGTCGATGATGTCATAATGGTTGATGATGTCATAATGGGTCGATGATGTCATAATGGGTCGATGATGTCATAATGGTCGATGATGTCATAATGGGTCGATGTCATAATGGATGATGATGTCATAATGGTCGATGATGTCATAATGGGTCGATGATGTCATAATGGGTCGATGATGTCATAATGGGTCGATGATGTCATAATGGTCGATGATGTCATAATGGTCGATGATGTCATAATGGGTCGATGATGTCATAATGGGTCGATGATGTCATAAAGGCCGATGATGTCATAATGGGTCGATGATGTCATAATGGTCGATGATGTCATAATGGGTCGATGATGTCATAATGGGTCGATGATGTCATAATGGTCGATGATGTCATAATGGGTCGATGATGTCATAATGGTCGATGATGTCATAATGGGTCGATGATGTCATAATGTGTCGATGATGTCATAATGGGTCGATGATGTCATAATGGTCGATGATGTCATTATGAATCGATGATGTCATAATGGGTCGATGATGTCATAATGGTCGATGATGTCATAATGGGTCGATGATGTCATAATGGGTCGATGATGTCATAATGGTCGATGATGTCATAATGGGTCGATGATGTCATAATGGGTCGATGATGTCATAATGGGTCGATGATGTCATAATGGTCGATGATGTCATAATGGGTCGATGATGTCATAATGGGTCGATGATGTCATAATGGTCGATGATGTCATAATGGGTCGATGTCATAATGGATGATGATGTCATAATGGTCGATAATGTCATAATGGTCGATGATGTCATAATGGTCGATAATGTCATAATGGTCGATGATGTCATAATGTTCGATGATGTCATAATGGTCGATGATGTCATAATGTTCGATGATGTCATAATGGTCGATGATGTCATAATGTTCGATGATGTCATAATGGGTGAATGATGTCATAATGGTCGATAATGTCATAATGGTCGATGATGTCATAATGGTCGATAATGTCATAATGGTCGATGATGTCATAATGTTCGATGATGTCATAATGGTCGATGATGTCATAATGTTCGATGATGTCATAATGGGTCGATGATGTCATAATGTGTCGATGATGTCATAATGGGTCGATGATGTCATAATGGTCGATGATGTCATTATGAATTGATGATGTCATAATGGGTCAATGATGTCATAATGGTCGATGATGTCATAATGGTCGATGATGTCATAATGGGTCGATGATGTCATAATGGGTCAATGATGTCATAATGGGTCGATGATGTCATAATGGGTCAATGATGTCATAATGGGTCGATGATGTCATAATGGGTCGATGATGTCATAATGGTCGATGATGTCATAATGGGTCGATGATGTCATAATGGGTCGAAGATGTCATAATGGGTCGATGATGTCATAATGGGTCGATGATGTCATAATGGTCGATGATGTCATAATGGGTCGATGATGTCATAATGGTCGATGATGTCATAATGGGTCGATGATGTCATAATGTGTCGATGATGTCATAATGGGTCGATGATGTCATAATGGTCGATGATGTCATTATGAATCGATGATGTCATAATGGGTCGATGATGTCATAATGGTCGATGATGTCATAATGGTCGATGATGTCATAATGGGTCGATGATGTCATAATGGGTCGATGATGTCATAATGGTCGATGATGTCATAATGGGTCGATGATGTCATAATGGGTCGATGATGTCATAATGGGTCGATGATGTCATAATGGTTGATGATGTCATAATGGGTCGATGATGTCATAATGGGTCGATGATGTCATAATGGTCGATGATGTCATAATGGGTCGATGTCATAATGGATGATGATGTCATAATGGTCGATGATGTCATAATGGGTCGATGATGTCATAATGGGTCGATGATGTCATAATGGGTCGATGATGTCATAATGGTCGATGATGTCATAATGGTCGATGATGTCATAATGGGTCGATGATGTCATAATGGGTCGATGATGTCATAAAGGCCGATGATGTCATAATGGGTCGATGATGTCATAATGGTCGATGATGTCATAATGGGTCGATGATGTCATAATGGGTCGATGATGTCATAATGGTCGATGATGTCATAATGTGTCGATGATGTCATAATGGTCGATGATGTCATAATGGGTCGATGATGTCATAATGTGTCGATGATGTCATAATGGGTCGATGATGTCATAATGGTCGATGATGTCATTATGAATCGATGATGTCATAATGGGTCGATGATGTCATAATGGTCGATGATGTCATAATGGTCGATGATGTCATAATGGGTCGATGATGTCATAATGGGTCGATGATGTCATAATGGTCGATGATGTCATAATGGGTCGATGATGTCATAATGGGTCGATGATGTCATAATGGGTCGATGATGTCATAATGGTCGATGATGTCATAATGGGTCGATGATGTCATAATGGGTCGATGATGTCATAATGGTCGATGATGTCATAATGGGTCGATGTCATAATGGATGATGATGTCATAATGGTCGATAATGTCATAATGGTCGATGATGTCATAATGGTCGATAATGTCATAATGGTCGATGATGTCATAATGTTCGATGATGTCATAATGGTCGATGATGTCATAATGTTCGATGATGTCATAATGGGTGAATGATGTCATAATGGTCGATAATGTCATAATGGTCGATGATGTCATAATGGTCGATAATGTCATAATGGTCGATGATGTCATAATGTTCGATGATGTCATAATGGTCGATGATGTCATAATGTTCGATGATGTCATAATGGGTCGATGATGTCATAATGTGTCGATGATGTCATAATGGGTCGATGATGTCATAATGGTCGATGATGTCATTATGAATTGATGATGTCATAATGGGTCAATGATGTCATAATGGTCGATGATGTCATAATGGTCGATGATGTCATAATGGGTCGATGATGTCATAATGGGTCAATGATGTCATAATGGGTCGATGATGTCATAATGGGTCAATGATGTCATAATGGGTCGATGATGTCATAATGGGTCGATGATGTCATAATGGTCGATGATGTCATAATGGGTCGATGATGTCATAATGGGTCGAAGATGTCATAATGGTCGATGATGTCATAATAAGTCGATGATGTCATAATGGTCGATGATGTCATAATGGGTCAATGATGTCATAATGGTCGATGATGTCATAATGGGTCAATGATGTCATAATGGTCAATGATGTCATAATGGTCGATGATGTCATAATGTTCGATGATGTCATAATCGGTCGATGATGTCATAATGGTCGATGATGTTATAATAGGTCGATGATGTCATAATGGGTCGATGATGTCATAATGGGTCGATGATGTCATAATGGGTCGATGATGTCATTATGGATCGATAATGTCATAATGGGTCGATGATGTCATAATAGTCGATGATGTCATTATGGGTCGATGATGTCATTATGGGTCGATGATGTCATTATGGGTCGATGATGTCATAATGGGTCGATGATGTCATAATGGTCGATGATGTCATAATGTTCGATGATGTCATAATCGGTCGATGATGTCATAATGGTTGATGATGTCATAATAGGTCGATGATGTCATAATGGGTCGATGATGTCATAATGGTCGATGATGTCATAATGGGTCAATGATGTCATAATGGTTCGATGATGTCATAATGGGTCGATGATGTCATAATGGGTCGATGATGTCATAATGGGTCGATGATGTCATAATGGGTAGATGATGTCATAATGGGTCGATGATGTCATAATGGGTCGATGATGTCATAATGGTCGATGATGTCATAATGGTCGATGATGTCATAATGGGTCGATGATGTCATATTGGGTCGATGATGTCATAATGGTCGATGATGTCATAATGGTCGATGATGTCATAATGGTCGATGATGTCATAATGGGTCGATGATGTCATAATGGTCGATGATGTCATAATGGGTCGATGATGTCATAATGGGTCGATGATGTCATAATGGGTCGATGATGTCATAATGGTCGATGATGTCATAATGGGTCGATGATGTCATAATGGGTCGATGATGTCATAATGTGTCGATGATGTCATAATTGGTCGATGATGTCATAATGGTCGATGATGGCATTATGGGTCGATGATGTCATAATAAGTCGATGATGTCATAATGGTCGATGATGTCATAATGGGTCGATGATGTCATAATGGGTCGATGATGTCATAATGGTCGATGATGTCATAATGGTCGATGATGTCATAATGGGTCGATGATGTCATAATGTGTCGATGATGTCATAATGGGTCGATGATGTCATAATGGTCGATGATGTCATTATGAATCGATGATGTCATAATGGTCGATGAAGTAATAATGGGTCGATGATATCATTATGGGTTGATGATGTCATAATAGTCGATAATGTCATAATGGGTCGATGATGTCATAATGGGTCGATGATGTCATAATGACCGATGATGTCATAATGGGTCGATGATGTCATAATGGGTCGATGATGTCATAATGGTCGATGATGTCATAATGGGTCGATGATGTCATAATGGGTCGATGATGTCATAATGGGTCGCTGATGTCATAAAGGGTCGATGATGTCATAATGGGTCGATGATGTCATAATGGTCGATGATGTCATAATGGGTCGATGATGTCATAATGGGTCGATGATGTCATAATGGGTCGATGATGTCATAGTGGTCGATGATGTCATAATGGCCGATGATGTCATAATGGTCGATGATGTCATAATGGGTCGATGATGTCATAATAGGTCGATGATGTCATAATGGTCGATGATGTCATAATGGGTCGATGATGTCATAATGGGTCGATGATGTCATAATGGGTCGATGATGTCATAATCCTCGATGATGTCATAATGGGTTGATGATGTCATAATGGTCGATGTTGTCATAATGGTCGATGATGTCATAATGGGTCGATGATGTCATAATGGGTCGATGATGTCATAATGGTCGATGATGTCATAATGGTCGATAATGTCATAATGGGTCGATGATGTCATAATGGGTCGATGATGTCATAATGACCGATGATGTCATAATGGGTCGATGATGTCATAATGGTCGATGATGTCATAATGGGTCGATGATGTCATAATGGGTCGATGATGTCATAATGGTCGATGATGTCATAATGGGTCGATGATGTCATAATGGGTCGATGATGTCATAATGGCCGATGATGTCATAATGGGTCGATGATGTCATAGTGGTCGATGATGTCATAATGGCCGATGATGTCATAATGGTCGATGATTTCATAATGGTCGATGATGTCATAATGGGTCGATGATGTCATAATGGGTCGATGATGTCATAATGGGTTGATGATGTCATAATGGTCGATGATGTCATAATGGGTCGACGATGTCATAATGGGTCGATGATGTCATAATGGTCGATGATGTCATAATGGTCGATAATGTCATAATGGGTCGATGATGTCATAATGGGTCGATGATGTCATAATGGGTCGATGATGTCATAATGGTCGATGATGTCATAATGGGTCGATGATGTCATAATGTGTCGATGATGTCATAATTGGTCGATGATGTCATAATGGTCGATGATGGCATTATGGGTCGATGAAGTCATAATAAGTCGATGATGTCATAATGGTCGATGATGTCATAATGGGTCGATGATGTCATAATGGGTCGATGATGTCATAATGGTCGATGATGTCATAATGGTCGATGATGTCATAATGGGTCGATGATGTCATAATGTGTCGATGATGTCATAATGGGTCGATGATGTCATAATGGTCGATGATGTCATTATGAATCGATGATGTCATAATGGTCGATGAAGTAATAATGGGTCGATGATATCATTATGGGTTGATGATGTCATAATAGTCGATAATGTCATAATGGGTCGATGATGTCATAATGGGTCGATGATGTCATAATGACCGATGATGTCATAATGGGTCGATGATGTCATAATGGGTCGATGATGTCATAATGGTCGATGATGTCATAATGGGTCGATGATGTCATAATGGGTCGATGATGTCATAATGGGTCGCTGATGTCATAAAGGGTCGATGATGTCATAATGGGTCGATGATGTCATAATGGTCGATGATGTCATAATGGGTCGATGATGTCATAATGGGTCGATGATGTCATAATGGGTCGATGATGTCATAATGGTCGATGATGTCATAATGGGTCGATGATGTCATAATGGGTCGATGATGTCATAATGGGTCGATGATGTCATAGTGGTCGATGATGTCATAATGGCCGATGATGTCATAATGGTCGATGATGTCATAATGGGTCGATGATGTCATAATAGGTCGATGATGTCATAATGGTCGATGATGTCATAATGGGTCGATGATGTCATAATGGGTCGATGATGTCATAATGGGTCGATGATGTCATAATCCTCGATGATGTCATAATGGGTTGATGATGTCATAATGGTCGATGTTGTCATAATGGTCGATGATGTCATAATGGGTCGATGATGTCATAATGGGTCGATGATGTCATAATGGTCGATGATGTCATAATGGTCGATAATGTCATAATGGGTCGATGATGTCATAATGGGTCGATGATGTCATAATGACCGATGATGTCATAATGGGTCGATGATGTCATAATGGTCGATGATGTCATAATGGGTCGATGATGTCATAATGGGTCGATGATGTCATAATGGTCGATGATGTCATAATGGGTCGATGATGTCATAATGGGTCGATGATGTCATAATGGCCGATGATGTCATAATGGGTCGATGATGTCATAGTGGTCGATGATGTCATAATGGCCGATGATGTCATAATGGTCGATGATTTCATAATGGTCGATGATGTCATAATGGGTCGATGATGTCATAATGGGTCGATGATGTCATAATGGGTTGATGATGTCATAATGGTCGATGATGTCATAATGGGTCGACGATGTCATAATGGGTCGATGATGTCATAATGGTCGATGATGTCATAATGGTCGATAATGTCATAATGGGTCGATGATGTCATAATGGTCGATGATGCAATAATGGGTCGATGATGTCATAATGGGTCGATGATGTCATAATGGCTGATGATGTCATAATGGGTCGATGATGTCATAGTGGTCGATGATGTCATAGTGGTCGATGATGTCATAATGGCCGATGATGTCATAATGGTCGATGATGTCATAATGGGTCGATGATGTCATAATGGGTCAATGATGTCATAATGGGTCGATGATGTCATAATGGGTCGATGATGTCATAATGGGTCGATGATGTAATAATGGTCGATGATGTCATAATGGGTCAATGATGTCATAATGGGTCGATGATGTCATAATAGGTCGATGATGTCATAATGGGTCGCTGATGTCATAAAGGGTCGATGATGTCATAATGGGTCGATGATGTCATAATGGTCGATGATGTCATAATGGGTCGATGATGTCATAATGGGTCGATGATGTCATAATAGGTCGATGATGTCATAATGGTCGATGATGTCATAATGGGTCGATGATGTCATAATGGGTCGATGATGTCATAGTGGTCGATGATGTCATAATGGTCGATGATGTCATAATGGTCGATGATGTAATAATGGGTCGATGATGTCATTATGGGTCGATGATGTCATAATAGTCGATAATGTCATAATGGGTCGATGATGTCATAATGGGTCGATGATGTCATAATGACCGATGATGTCATAATGGGTTGATGATGTCATAATGGGTCGATGATGTCATAATGGTCGATGATGTCATAATGGGTGGATGATGTCATAATGGGTGGATGATGTCATAATGGGTCGCTGATGTCATAAAGGGTCGATGATGTCATAATGGGTCGATGATGTCATAATGGTCGATGATGTCATAATGGGTCAATGATGTCATAATGGGTCGATGATGTCATAATGGTCGATGATGTCATAATGGGTTGATGATGTCATAATGGTCGATGATGTCATAATGGTCGATGATGTCATAATGGGTCGATGATGTCATAATGGGTCGATGATGTCATAATGGTCGATAATGTCATAATGGTCGATAATGTCATAATGGGTCGATGATGTCATAATGGGTCGATGATGTCATAATGACCGATGATGTCATAATGGGTCGATGATGTCATAATGGTCGATGATGTCATAATGGGTCGATGATGTCATAATGGGTCGATGATGTCATAATGGTCGATGATGTCATAATGGGTCGATGATGTCATAATGGGTCGATGATGTCATAATGGCTGATGATGTCATAATGGGTCGATGATGTCATAGTGGTCGATGATGTCATAATGGCCGATGATGTCATAATGGTAGATGATTTCATAATGGTCGATGATGTCATAATGGGTCGATGATGTCATAAAGGGTTGATGATGTCATAATGGGTCGATGATGTCATAATGGTCGATGATGTCATAATGGGTCGACGATGTCATAATGGGTCGATGATGTCATAATGGTCGATGATGTCATAATGGTCGATAATGTCATAATGGGTCGATGATGTCATAATGGGTCGATGATGTCATAATGGCTGATGATGTCATAATGGGTCGATGATGTCATAGTGGTCGATGATGTCATAGTGGTCGATGATGTCATAATGGCCGATGATGTCATAATGGTCGATGATGTCATAATGGGTCGATGATGTCATAATGGGTCGATGATGTCATAATGGGTCGATGATGTCATAATGAGTCAATGATGTCATAATGGGTCGATGATGTCATAATGGGTCGCTGATGTCATAAAGGGTCGATGATGTCATAATGGGTCGATGATGTCATAATGGTCGACGATGTCATAATGGGTCGATGATGTCATAATGGGTCGATGATGTCATAATGGGTCGATGATGTCATAATGGCTGATGATGTCATAATGGGTCGATGATGTCATAGTGGTCGATGATGTCATAATGGCCGATGATGTCATAATGGTCGATGATTTCATAATGGTCGATGATGTCATAATGGGTCGATGATGTCATAATGGGTCGATGATGTCATAATGGGTCGATGATGTCATAATGGGTCGATGATGTCATAATGACCGATGATGTCATAATGGGTCGATGATGTCATAATGGGTTGATGATGTCATAATGGTCGATGATGTCATAATGGGTCGATGATGTCATAATGGTCGATGATGTCATAATGGGTCGCTGATGTCATAAAGGGTCGATGATGTCATAATGGTCGATGATGTCATAATGGGTCGATGATGTCATAATGGGTTGATGATGTCATAATGGTCGATGATGTCATAATGGGTCGATGATGTCATAATGGTCGATGATGTCATAATGGGTCGATGATGTCATAATGGGTCGATGATGTCATAATGGGTCGATGATGTCATAATGGGTCGCTGATGTCATAAAGGGTCGATGATGTCATAATGGTCGATGATGTCATAATGGTCGATGATGTCATAATGGGTCGATGATGTCATAATGGTCGATGATGTCATAATGGGTCGATGATGTCATAATGGGTCGATGATGTCATAATGGGTCGATGATGTCATAATGGTCGATGATGTCATAATGGGTCGATGATGTCATAATGTGTCGATGATGTCATAATTGGTCGATGATGTCATAATGGTCGATGATGGCATTATGGGTCGATGATGTCATAATAAGTCGATGATGTCATAATGGTCGATGATGTCATAATGGGTCGATGATGTCATAATGGGTCGATGATGTCATAATGGTCGATGATGTCATAATGGTCGATGATGTCATAATGGGTCGATGATGTCATAATGTGTCGATGATGTCATAATGGGTCGATGATGTCATAATGGTCGATGATGTCATTATGAATCGATGATGTCATAATGGTCGATGATGTCATAATGGGTCGATGATGTCATAATGGCTCGATGATGTCATAATGGCCGATGATGTCATAATGGGTCGATGATGTCATAGTGGTCGATGATGTCATAATGGCCGATGATGTCATAATGGTCGATGATTTCATAATGGTCGATGATGTCATAATGGGTCGATGATGTCATAAAGGGTTGATGATGTCATAATGGGTCGATGATGTCATAATGGTCGATGATGTCATAATGGTCGATAATGTCATAATGGGTCGATGATGTCATAATGGTCGATGATGTCATAATGGCCGATGATGTCATAATGGGTCGATGATGTCATAGTGGTCGATGATGTCATAATGGCCGATGATGTCATAATAGGTCGATGATGTCATAATGGGTCGATGATGTCATAATGGGTCGATGATGTCATAATGGGTCGATGATGTCATAATGACCGATGATGTCATAATGAGTCGATGATGTCATAATAGGTCGATGATGTCATAATGGTCGATGATGTCATAATGGGTCGATGATGTCATAATGGGTCGATGATTTCATAATGGTCGATGATGTCATAATGGGTCGATGATGTCATAATGGGTCGATGATGTCATAATGACCGATGATGTCATAATGGGTCGATGATGTCATAATAGGTCGATGATGTCATAATGGGTCGATGATGTCATAATGGGTCGATGATGTCATAATGGGTCGCTGATGTCATAAAGGGTCGATGATGTCATAATGGTCGATGATGTCATAATGGGTCGATGATGTCATAATGGGTCGATGATGTCATAATGGGTCGCTGATGTCATAAAGGGTCGATGATGTCATAATGGTCGATGATGTCATAATGGGTCGATGATGTCATAATGGGTTGATGATGTCATAATGGTCGATGATGTCATAATGGGTCGATGATGTCTTAATGGGTCGATGATGTCATAATGGGTCGATGATGTCATAATGGTCGATGATGTCATAATGGGTCGATGATGTCATAATGGGTCGATGATGTCATAAAGGCCGATGATGTCATAATGGGTCGATGATGTCATAATGGTCGATGATGTCATAATGGGTCGATGATGTCATAATGGGTCGATGATGTCATAATGGTCGATGATGTCATAATGGGTCGATGATGTCATAATGGTCGATGATGTCATAATGGGTCGATGATGTCATAATGTGTCGATGATGTCATAATGGGTCGATGATGTCATAATGGTCGATGATGTCATTATGAATCGATGATGTCATAATGGGTCGATGATGTCATAATGGTCGATGATGTCATAATGGTCGATGATGTCATAATGGTCGATGATGTCATAATGGTCGATGATGTCATAATGGGTCGATGATGTCATAATGGGTCGATGATGTCATAATGGTCGATGATGTCATAATGGGTCGATGATGTCATAATGGGTCGATGATGTCATAATGGGTCGATGATGTCATAATGGTTGATGATGTCATAATGGGTCGATGATGTCATAATGGGTCGATGATGTCATAATGGTCGATGATGTCATAATGGGTCGATGTCATAATGGATGATGATGTCATAATGGTCGATGATGTCATAATGGGTCGATGATGTCATAATGGGTCGATGATGTCATAATGGGTCGATGATGTCATAATGGTCGATGATGTCATAATGGTCGATGATGTCATAATGGGTCGATGATGTCATAATGGGTCGATGATGTCATAAAGGCCGATGATGTCATAATGGGTCGATGATGTCATAATGGTCGATGATGTCATAATGGGTCGATGATGTCATAATGGGTCGATGATGTCATAATGGTCGATGATGTCATAATGGGTCGATGATGTCATAATGGTCGATGATGTCATAATGGGTCGATGATGTCATAATGTGTCGATGATGTCATAATGGGTCGATGATGTCATAATGGTCGATGATGTCATTATGAATCGATGATGTCATAATGGGTCGATGATGTCATAATGGTCGATGATGTCATAATGGGTCGATGATGTCATAATGGGTCGATGATGTCATAATGGTCGATGATGTCATAATAGGTCGATGATGTCATAATGGGTCGATGATGTCATAATGGGTCGATGATGTCATAATGGTCGATGATGTCATAATGGGTCGATGATGTCATAATGGGTCGATGATGTCATAATGGTCGATGATGTCATAATGGGTCGATGTCATAATGGATGATGATGTCATAATGGTCGATAATGTCATAATGGTCGATGATGTCATAATGGTCGATAATGTCATAATGGTCGATGATGTCATAATGTTCGATGATGTCATAATGGTCGATGATGTCATAATGTTCGATGATGTCATAATGGTCGATGATGTCATAATGTTCGATGATGTCATAATGGGTGAATGATGTCATAATGGTCGATAATGTCATAATGGTCGATGATGTCATAATGGTCGATAATGTCATAATGGTCGATGATGTCATAATGTTCGATGATGTCATAATGGTCGATGATGTCATAATGTTCGATGATGTCATAATGGGTCGATGATGTCATAATGTGTCGATGATGTCATAATGGGTCGATGATGTCATAATGGTCGATGATGTCATTATGAATTGATGATGTCATAATGGGTCAATGATGTCATAATGGTCGATGATGTCATAATGGTCGATGATGTCATAATGGGTCGATGATGTCATAATGGGTCAATGATGTCATAATGGGTCGATGATGTCATAATGGGTCAATGATGTCATAATGGGTCGATGATGTCATAATGGGTCGATGATGTCATAATGGTCGATGATGTCATAATGGGTCGATGATGTCATAATGGGTCGAAGATGTCATAATGGGTCGATGATGTCATAATGGGTCGATGATGTCATAATGGTCGATGATGTCATAATGGGTCGATGATGTCATAATGGTCGATGATGTCATAATGGGTCGATGATGTCATAATGTGTCGATGATGTCATAATGGGTCGATGATGTCATAATGGTCGATGATGTCATTATGAATCGATGATGTCATAATGGGTCGATGATGTCATAATGGTCGATGATGTCATAATGGTCGATGATGTCATAATGGGTCGATGATGTCATAATGGGTCGATGATGTCATAATGGTCGATGATGTCATAATGGGTCGATGATGTCATAATGGGTCGATGATGTCATAATGGGTCGATGATGTCATAATGGTTGATGATGTCATAATGGGTCGATGATGTCATAATGGGTCGATGATGTCATAATGGTCGATGATGTCATAATGGGTCGATGTCATAATGGATGATGATGTCATAATGGTCGATGATGTCATAATGGGTCGATGATGTCATAATGGGTCGATGATGTCATAATGGGTCGATGATGTCATAATGGTCGATGATGTCATAATGGTCGATGATGTCATAATGGGTCGATGATGTCATAATGGGTCGATGATGTCATAAAGGCCGATGATGTCATAATGGGTCGATGATGTCATAATGGTCGATGATGTCATAATGGGTCGATGATGTCATAATGGGTCGATGATGTCATAATAGGTCGATGATGTCATAATGGGTCGATGATGTCATAATGGGTCGATGATGTCATAATGGGTCGCTGATGTCATAAAGGGTCGATGATGTCATAATGGTCGATGATGTCATAATGGGTCGATGATGTCATAATGGGTCGATGATGTCATAATGGGTCGCTGATGTCATAAAGGGTCGATGATGTCATAATGGTCGATGATGTCATAATGGGTCGATGATGTCATAATGGGTTGATGATGTCATAATGGTCGATGATGTCATAATGGGTCGATGATGTCTTAATGGGTCGATGATGTCATAATGGGTCGATGATGTCATAATGGTCGATGATGTCATAATGGGTCGATGATGTCATAATGGGTCGATGATGTCATAAAGGCCGATGATGTCATAATGGGTCGATGATGTCATAATGGTCGATGATGTCATAATGGGTCGATGATGTCATAATGGGTCGATGATGTCATAATGGTCGATGATGTCATAATGGGTCGATGATGTCATAATGGTCGATGATGTCATAATGGGTCGATGATGTCATAATGTGTCGATGATGTCATAATGGGTCGATGATGTCATAATGGTCGATGATGTCATTATGAATCGATGATGTCATAATGGGTCGATGATGTCATAATGGTCGATGATGTCATAATGGTCGATGATGTCATAATGGGTCGATGATGTCATAATGGGTCGATGATGTCATAATGGTCGATGATGTCATAATGGGTCGATGATGTCATAATGGGTCGATGATGTCATAATGGGTCGATGATGTCATAATGGTTGATGATGTCATAATGGGTCGATGATGTCATAATGGGTCGATGATGTCATAATGGTCGATGATGTCATAATGGGTCGATGTCATAATGGATGATGATGTCATAATGGTCGATGATGTCATAATGGGTCGATGATGTCATAATGGGTCGATGATGTCATAATGGGTCGATGATGTCATAATGGGTCGATGATGTCATAATGGGTCGATGATGTCATAAAGGCCGATGATGTCATAATGGGTCGATGATGTCATAATGGTCGATGATGTCATAATGGGTCGATGATGTCATAATGGGTCGATGATGTCATAATGGTCGATGATGTCATAATGGGTCGATGATGTCATAATGGGTCAATGATGTCATAATGGGTCGATGATGTCATAATGGGTCAATGATGTCATAATGGGTCGATGATGTCATAATGGGTCGATGATGTCATAATGGTCGATGATGTCATAATGGGTCGATGATGTCATAATGGGTCGAAGATGTCATAATGGTCGATGATGTCATAATAAGTCGATGATGTCATAATGGTCGATGATGTCATAATGGGTCAATGATGTCATAATGGTCGATGATGTCATAATGGGTCAATGATGTCATAATGGTCAATGATGTCATAATGGTCGATGATGTCATAATGTTCGATGATGTCATAATCGGTCGATGATGTCATAATGGTCGATGATGTTATAATAGGTCGATGATGTCATAATGGGTCGATGATGTCATAATGGGTCGATGATGTCATAATGGGTCGATGATGTCATTATGGATCGATAATGTCATAATGGGTCGATGATGTCATAATAGTCGATGATGTCATTATGGGTCGATGATGTCATTATGGGTCGATGATGTCATTATGGGTCGATGATGTCATAATGGGTCGATGATGTCATAATGGTCGATGATGTCATAATGTTCGATGATGTCATAATCGGTCGATGATGTCATAATGGTTGATGATGTCATAATAGGTCGATGATGTCATAATGGGTCGATGATGTCATAATGGTCGATGATGTCATAATGGGTCAATGATGTCATAATGGTTCGATGATGTCATAATGGGTCGATGATGTCATAATGGGTCGATGATGTCATAATGGGTCGATGATGTCATAATGGGTAGATGATGTCATAATGGGTCGATGATGTCATAATGGGTCGATGATGTCATAATGGTCGATGATGTCATAATGGTCGATGATGTCATAATGGGTCGATGATGTCATATTGGGTCGATGATGTCATAATGGTCGATGATGTCATAATGGTCGATGATGTCATAATGGTCGATGATGTCATAATGGGTCGATGATGTCATAATGGTCGATGATGTCATAATGGGTCGATGATGTCATAATGGGTCGATGATGTCATAATGGGTCGATGATGTCATAATGGTCGATGATGTCATAATGGGTCGATGATGTCATAATGTGTCGATGATGTCATAATTGGTCGATGATGTCATAATGGTCGATGATGGCATTATGGGTCGATGATGTCATAATAAGTCGATGATGTCATAATGGTCGATGATGTCATAATGGGTCGATGATGTCATAATGGGTCGATGATGTCATAATGGTCGATGATGTCATAATGGTCGATGATGTCATAATGGGTCGATGATGTCATAATGTGTCGATGATGTCATAATGGGTCGATGATGTCATAATGGTCGATGATGTCATTATGAATCGATGATGTCATAATGGTCGATGAAGTAATAATGGGTCGATGATATCATTATGGGTTGATGATGTCATAATAGTCGATAATGTCATAATGGGTCGATGATGTCATAATGGGTCGATGATGTCATAATGACCGATGATGTCATAATGGGTCGATGATGTCATAATGGGTCGATGATGTCATAATGGTCGATGATGTCATAATGGGTCGATGATGTCATAATGGGTCGATGATGTCATAATGGGTCGCTGATGTCATAAAGGGTCGATGATGTCATAATGGGTCGATGATGTCATAATGGTCGATGATGTCATAATGGGTCGATGATGTCATAATGGGTCGATGATGTCATAATGGGTCGATGATGTCATAGTGGTCGATGATGTCATAATGGCCGATGATGTCATAATGGTCGATGATGTCATAATGGGGTCGATGATGTCATAATAGGTCGATGATGTCATAA
>NW_027444724.1:0-18222 GCF_048569485.1 Anomaloglossus baeobatrachus | reverse complement strand
GAGGACCATGCTCGGTGTCAGTCATGTGCTGGTACTGTTGGCGTGAGGAGGACGATGCTCGGTGTCGTTGTGTTCTGGTACTGTTGGTGTGAGGCAGGATACCAACCACTTGGTGTATATGAGAGTCGTACGCGGCAGTACAGGATCACAAACTATAGTGGGCACTATGGACTGGCGCCTATTCGATACCTCAGTCCTTCACCGCCTCCTCCCAGGAGACAGAACTTTGTACCTCCCGTCCCCTCAGCCACCTGCGGCTCGTTGTTAGGACGAGTTTCATCGACTCCGGCACCGAAAAACGGAGAAAAAAAACTCCACATGTGGTGAAAAGAACACAGTCCTGCCATTGATTTCTGGGTCCTCTTCATGGTGCTCACTGTGCGGTACGTGTGACCTGGTGACGCAGCTCTGAAGGATGCCGCAGGGGCCACCCCACCAAATGGAAGACTCGGGTTAAAAAGGAACTGCCCATTTGGCAAGTTCCCCGACCATTTGACAAGTTCCCCGACCATTTGACAAGTTCCCCGACCATTTGACAAGTACCCCGACCATTTGGCAATTTCCCCGCCCATTTGGCAAGTTCCCCACCCATTTGACCAGTTTCCTCAGTGACTATAAACTATATTTTTCACTGAAAAAGTCAGACACACCTGGCTGAGGTCGTACAGAATCGGATACCTGCTGATACCTGCAACCCAGGGATTACACCCCATGTACAGGTTCACTTTAAAACGAGATATGACCATCAGTCCCAAGGACGGTTGTGATGGTGGGATATTGTGGGTTTTGTGTGGATTCGTATTTTGGGCGTGGTGCTCTGTCCATTCTGTATTCCTTGTGTGTACATTGTCTTGTTTGCAGGTAATCACCCCTGCCGGGCTTTTGTCACTAACTCTGGGGGAGGGGGCCTGAGATATACCTAAACTCTGTTTTACCTTGAGATTAGTCAGCCTGTTTGAGAACTTCAAGAGAGAAGGAGTAAGATTGATCCTCTGGGGCAGAAGCTGCGGCTTCTCAGAGAGACCTGGACATTTATCGCTTACTGGACTATAGTCGTGTTTCTGGACTATTTTACCCTCTGTATGGTGGATTATTTTTATGAACCTTCTGGATTGCATGGAATAAAGGAACTTTGGATTTTTCACTCATCTCTCGGTCTGTTGATTGTGTAATATCGGAGAAGGACCCCATGACAACTGGTGGCAGCGGTGGGATCAACAGAGCACAGCCCAATGGAGATCCACCCACAGAGTGAGTAGAAAAACTGGACTGCATTCAGCCTACAGGAGAGAGCCAGAGATCTGGGCCTGAGCTACCATGGACTGAGTAAAGAGGCCTTAATTTGTACTGGTGGGTACGAGCCAGTCCACCTCCTCCCAGATGTCTGACGGACAAGCACTGGGGATGAGGATCCCTGCCCCAAAAAGCCAGTGTTTGGTCTGGTTCAAAGAAGAGATGGCGGTTCTGGGCCCAGGTGTATCTCAGGAGTATAAGGAGCAGGCTGCTCGCCGAGCACAGAGGAGACAAGAAGCAATGGAGTCCGGCAGAGGGAGTAATATGAGAGAACCTGTATGGATCACTTGGGCGGACATCAAGCCATTTGATGAGGCTTCCGGAGATGTGGAAGGGTTCTTCAAGGACTTTGAGCAGCGGTGTGCCGTGATGGATGTGTCCCACTCTGGCTGGGTGCGTTTGTTAGTGGGACCCCTGAACGGATGCCTGGCAGAGGCTTATCACACCACTGACTCACAGCAGAACCAGGATTACAACATTGTAAAACGGACTATCCTGGATTACCATGCCATCACCCCAGACTCACATAAGTCACAATTCCGAGACCTCCCATGCACCACGGGGGGAATGTTTAGGATGTATGCCATAAGATGTCCCAGGCATGTCGGAGATGGCTGGAAGCAGAAAACGCCTTCACTGTGGAAAAGGTTATACAGGTATTTCTTATAGAACAATTTTTTTACAAGTGTCCCTCAGAAAAACGGGAATGGGTCAGAGAACGCACGCCGTGCACCTTGGATAGAGCTGCAGCCCTGGCTGATGAGGCCCTTACTATCCAACCGCAATGGAGGAGGCTTATGGACAATAAGCCACAGTCTGAGCCTCCTGCGCCTCAGCCCTCTCCAGTTATATTTGCCCCTCCACCCCTGCAGGCCGATGACAACCACGTCTCACAATTCTGGGACCCAACAGTTCCGACCATTCCCTGGAGAAATCACAAAGAGGAGATGTATGGGTGCAGGTAACCTGGGCACCTGCAATCCAGTTGTCCCACAAGGACTCGGAGGGACCCCCAAGCACCTACACCTCTGTCATTAATCACAACCCTCTGGGTCTGCACTTTACAGCACAAAGTGACGATAGGGAAATATCTTTTTTGGACATCCTGGTTACTAAGAATGGAGACGGAACGTTGACAACTAGTACTTTCCGCAAACCAACTTCTTCAAATTCACTTTTGCGATGGGAAAGCAACCATCCCAGATCTCTTAGGGCTGGGATCCCCAAAGGCCAGTACTTGAGAGCACGGCGGAACTGCTCTAATTCCCTAACTTTTTCTAGACAAGCGGTTGATTTGCATAGCCGCTTCAAGGAGAGAGGATACCCTGATTATATCCTCTCCCAGGCTTTTCAGACAGCACAATCAAGAGAGAGGGCAAGCCAACTGGTCCCTTCCCCCAAGAAGAACGAAATGACAGAAGGAAAATTCCGGTTTATCTCCATGTTTAATAACTGCTCTGCGGAGATACGGAAGATTCTTGAGAGGCATTGGCCCATTTTGCAAATGGATATTGACATCGGCGATGCAGCGGGAACATATCCTAAATGCACCTATAGAAGGGGCCGCTCTATTGGGGACAGGGTGGTTCATAGCCACTTTGTTCACCCACGTGAGACTAGTTGGCTACACTCAGATCTCAAAGGCTGTTTCAGATGTAGTGGGTGTATTGCGTGCCCACACATACAGACTGGCAAAACCTTCTCCAGCTCAGTAACAGGGGACTCCTTCCACATCAGGGCTTTCATCAACTGCCGCTAGAGAGGCGTGATTTACAAGGTCAGATGTATTTGTGGCCTCGAGTATGTGGGAAAGACGAGCAGGGAGTTCAGGAGGCGGGTTGGAGAACACCTCAGAGATATAGCCAACAAAAGAGACACCCCCTTGGCGAAACATGTAGCAACTATGCACAATGGGGATGTTTCGGGCCTTGTCTTCATGGGCATCGACCTCATCAACTATCCGGTCCGTGGTGGAGATTGGGACCGAAAGATCCTTCAACGTGAATGTAGATGGATGCACACACTTAAAACGCAAACACCACTAGGCCTTAATGAGATCTTAACATTTGGTTGCTTCTTGTAAATTGTAGGGCTGCATAGGGTTTCCAGGGAAAGCCGCCGTGGAACGGGGGCACCCGGTACTTTATGGTGTTGTTACACTCCGTCGGTAGGTAGGAAATAGAGCAGGGCAGTGTAGGGATACTTCTTCCCCTTCCCTCTGCCTCGCCGGGTCCGTACCCTATTGCGCTCTCTAGATATGGGAAATTTTTCCAAAATGGATTTCTTTTGAAGTTTTTTCTCCAAAATATTTTTTCAAATTTCTTCACATAGGGGCTTTTTGGGAATTTCTTAGTGGAAATTATTCATTGCCTTCTTCCCTTGTCATCCTTACCTGTTTGTGAGTAGTCGCTTATCCGATTTACGTGTCCCCCCCCTTCCCCTCCTCCTCTCGGTGAGGGGATATTGTTTGGGACCTGTGAGTCTAGCATATATTCAACCTTCTTTTATTACATCTCCTATTGTTTCCCCCCCCCCATACCCACCCACACACAACCCCCCCCTTCAACCCCACCCCCACCTCTCTCTTCCACCCCCCCTATGATTTTTTACCCAGGCATCACTATCATGAATTATATGGGTACCAATCGTTCATACTGGTCTTCCCTTTTTATTATAGGGATTAACATCCTGACTATTGGTTGTTACCCTGCCTGTTTACATAGGTGGGTACCCTTTAGTGGGTAGCGTTCGGCACTTAACAAGCATCGTTTTATGCCCCATTTATTCTGATGAAAACGCTCCCACTATTAATGGGTGATGCGGTGGTGGGATTGGCCTGAATTCTCAAGTGCCTGGTTGGAGCGGCCACCTCATGGGGTTAATGGAGAAGTGGAGAGTAGTGTCTGGACGACGTCCGCCCTGGGGCGTCCACATGGACAAGCACACACGTCACTGTATGGGCGGTATTGTGCAGCGTCAGGCCTGTAACGCTCCGTGAGGGGGTGTGGCCTTAGTCGGTGACATGGGATGGGGGCGTCTGCTACTGCTGTGGGAGCGGCTGGCTGACGGGGCTAATTAAGGGGCGTGAGCAGTGCCCGCATGACGTCTGCCCTGTGCGTCCCCTTGGTGAGCATACACGTCACTGTAGGGGCGGTACAATGTAGCGTCAGGCCTGTGACGTTCATCGTGGGGGCGTGGCCTCGGCCGGCCACATGTAACATGGGCGTCTGTTACTGCCTTCAGCAACGCGATCGTGGGCGTCGCCCTGGCTGACGCCTGTGTGTGGGCATGTGCTCACTATTGGAGCGGTGCGGTGGTGGGTGTCACTCCCTTGCTCCAGACTCTTGGGGGTTATTAGGGAACCTGCCTATGGGCGGCACCAATGCTAAACGCCCCGCACTGTTTGTTTGTTGAGAGACATGTGGTTGGGCGGGTCCTCTGACGTGGGACGATGGACGATTTTCTAACACTCCCACAGGATATTTAAGGGCGGCAAATTCAAAGCCCTGTGCTTTATGCCATGCCCTGACACACCATGCAGGAAGCCTGCTTCATACTGAAGGTAGGGACATGCTCTCTGGATATATGCCGTGACTCTTAATGCACTCATGTTTGTTCTATTTGATTCTGACAATACTGCTCCTTTTTTGCAGCCCTTGGTTTCTTGACCACAGTCCCCTGATGACTAAGTGAATTAAGAAACGCGTTGGGAGGTCTAAGCACAAACTAAGGTCAGAGTGTTGCCATTTGAGGGGTATTGTGAGGCTGAAGGGTCTGCCCCCCCTCTATTGGACAACCTTTTGCATTATCTATTTACCACAGCAGGACCTAACCATTGGTCCTAGTGACTGTTTTGAGCACTGTATATTGAAGTGTGGTATATCTCGGTGTGCATATTAGGGTGACAACTCTGTCTGGTCACCTTATTCTTACGGTTACGGTGGGTGACTTTCCTACCGTGCCTGTGTCCTAATTTGGTAATAGTAGGAGCCTGTTTCGGGCCCTAGTCATTTAGGTTGGTTTTACAACCTTTTATGTTGTGTGGTCAAAAGTTTCTTTTATTATAAACTATTAAAAGTTACATTTTAAATTGTTACCACGTTACTTTTGAGACCATATCTTGCCTTGCTTATTGCAGCGACCCAACAGTTCCGACCATTCCCTGGAGAAATCACAAAGAGGAGATGTTATGGGTGCAGGTAACCTGGGCACCTGCAATCCAGTTGTCCCACAAGGACTCGGAGGGACCCCCAAGCACCTACACCTTGTCCGGTGCATTTTGTACCTGCCTGAGGAAGAGGTACAACCACCTCCACTGGAGTGTACCGCTGTAGATGTTGGAGTGTATGGCCTCTGTGAGGTAAATCCGGAGATATGACGAAGCCCTCTCCTGGTGTCACCCCCCCTTTCCTTCACACAACTGGTTTAGCAACAAATCCCATGGCCATCTCCTGTGATATGGAGATGAGGTGATGTGGGAACAATGGACACAGGATGACTCCCTGCCGTCACCCTGTAACAAGAGTTGTATCTCATTAGCAAGGCTATGGAACTAGCCAGACAGAACGACTCCAGTAAAAAATGGTTCATATCTCGCAAGCCATATTTCCGATAAATATGGCAACCATAAAAATGGTGTCTCCGCATGCGGACGATGCTGGCACACCCTTTTTATGGGAGCAGGACATTGGGAAATGCCCCAGGCGTGATATCAGCCAATGGGGAACTGGCAGACAGGTCATGAGTCCCCTCGTTCTGTGGCTAAATTCATAACTGTCACAATGAGAGCATTGGCGTCCGCCTACGACGCTCCCAGGCAAAGTTATGGCCCATATTCCATGTTGTGGATTGTCCATAACTCAAGCCAGGGGTGGAGCAGTGCTCCCTCTGAGGTCACTAAGGTAGGAGGGGACCTGGATTTGCCCAGGTTGATAACCCTACTTCGGCCATTTTCCAGTGTTCTTTTCGCTGGGGGCACGTGTAGGAAACATCTGTGGGAAGGATCCTAGAAACCTGGGTACAGCGCCCCCCTGTGGCCAGACGCAACAAGGTAACTGCTGGAACTGTGTATGCCTGTTTGTAACCCATGCTTTGATTGTAACTGTACTCTGACATATGTATATTCTGTAGATTCCCTATTGTATATATTGTAGTTTCTAGTGTGCTTTAGGCTGATTAAATTATATAATTAATCTTGGGCTGTTCTGTTATCTCGATCTTGAATCCCACGTCTGTGTGTTCGGCTAATAGTTACCGTAAATCGGTTGGTGGCAGCGAATTGTGCCAAGGATTATTGTGGGGAGGCCAGTGAGATTCGGGGAGATTTTATATATTCCGCCCGCGGAGGTCGGGGGAATATATACCTTACTCTCACCGGGGACCCTTCAATAATCGGCATAAGTAGTATAGCGGCCTCCTTGCTTATTGTCGGGCAATTCCATAATTGGCCTGACTATAAGAGGGGCGCTAGAGAGCGCGTCACGTGCTCTGTCTGTCGGTCGGGAGGTATAAAGGAGGGGTGACCCCCACTTGTTACCCCCCGATTGTGACGTACTGGTAGCCAGCGCGGGGGATTTCTGAGTGACCCCCCCGGTGGTTTGTGACATATTGGTGGCAAGCGGTGGGATCGAGATAATAGTGGGTGTGAGTGTGAGACCCATACTCCCAGACACTAAAGACTGCCTGCAGCAGCTGTGGCTGCTGGGGTCTTCAGACTAGCTCAACACTAGAGTGTCAGAGTGCAGATACTGTAAGGTGTGTGGAGGCATCAGGTGTCAGTTCCGTGTCAGTGACCAAAAGTCTGCAAGAATGGCTGATGGCACCAGGAGCAGAGCTATGCAACTGGCCAATGCTAAGACAGGAGCCGAAGAGAGGGAGGACGGTGCTGTGGACAGCAATGAGGAGGTTGCCCACGAGTCCTCCAGGAGCTCGACGCCAGAAAACCGTTCTGCCGAGGACATTGCACAACCTGGCAATTATGGACAAGATGAGGAGCAGCTCACCCAAGGTTCCTCAACGAGCCAGATGCCAGCCCTCCGCTCTGAAAGGGACAGTGAATCGCCTAG
The DNA here is from genome assembly GCF_048569485.1 of Anomaloglossus baeobatrachus. Classification (NCBI taxonomy): domain Eukaryota; kingdom Metazoa; phylum Chordata; class Amphibia; order Anura; family Aromobatidae; genus Anomaloglossus; species Anomaloglossus baeobatrachus. Next base: position 10,864 of record NW_027444724.1, on the reverse strand, counting down.
CTCTGCAGCGTGCCGCAGATCACCACGTGCCATTCCACCGAGCCTGGGAGGCTCGGATAGCCTTCTTCAAATGGCTATGGCCCTTCTCCAGGCTGGAGACCAGAAGGGCTACAAGGAACTCCTGGCAGAGCGCAGGGCAGAGCGGCAGGCAGCGCGTGACGCTGAGGCTGCGGAGCGGCACGCAGAGCGTGAGGCTGCGGAGCGAGAGCGGCAGGCAGCGCGTGAAGAGCGAGAGCGAGAGCGACAGGCAGACCGTGACTACCAGCTGCAGCTAGCTCAGCTCCGGCCCTCATCAGCCCCACGTGACCTTCGAGACACCAAACTTCCAAAGGTCCGTGTTGAGGACTTCCCAGTGCTGGAGAAGGATGGAGACTTGGACTCTTTCTTGACTGCTTTTGAACGGACTTGCTTGCAGCACCATCTGGACAAGGACCAGTGGGCCAAATACCTGACCCCCCGTTTAAGGGGTAAGGCCCTGGATATCCTTGGGGACTTGCCTGCTGAGGCAGATCAGGGCTACGACACCATCAAGCGGGCCCTGATCCAACAGTACAACCTCACTCCAGAGTCCTACCGCAAGAAGTTCCGGAGCCTACAGAAGGGACCAAAGGACTCCTGGGCTGACCACCGGCGGGCACTTGCCCGAGCTGCCGACCACTGGACCCAAGGCCTGCAGCTTTCCACCGGACCGGAGATCCTGGACTTGTTCATCACGGAGCAACTCTTGTGGAACTGCCCTGAGGATCTCCGCCAGTTCATCCGAGACCAGAAGCCAAAGGGGTCCACGGCTACAGCTGCCCTTGCCGATGACTACACCAACAACCGGGCCCCTGAGGCCAGGAGAGCGGCCACCAGCAGCACCTGGAGAGGGGGTAAGATGAATTCTGCGACTGCCCCACCTGCCCCTAGACTGCAGGGGGTGTCCCCCTCAACTCCCCTCTCCAGGCCCGTGGCGGAACCAAGACGGTGCCACCAGTGCAACCTACCTGGACACTTCAAGGCCATGTGCCCTCAGCGTCCCAAGGCCCCGGCTCCGTCCCCGTCCCAAGGGCCGCCCAAGGTGTATTGTGTGGGTGGGGGTGGTGGTAGGTCCCTGGACAGCTTCCAACCTGTCACCGTCGGCCGGTCTGTGACCATAGGACTGCGAGACAGCGCCTCGGAGGTGACTCTGGTGCGGCCTGAGATGGTGTCCCCCCAAGACTTGATCCCTGGAAAAACCCTCGCTGTCTCCGGGATTGGAGGCACTGACCCGGCGCTGCCTGTTGCTGACATTTATGTGGACTGGGGCGCAGGGCGAGGGGTGAGGGAGGTGGGGGTAACTGATCGGATCCCCGCAAACGTGCTACTTGGGACAGATTTGGGGCAGATAACCTCCCAGTTTGGGCCCCCCCCAAGGGCTGAACCTTCAGCCAGTACTGACATGACTCCTGACAATGTTAATGTGTTATCTATGAATGATGTAAGGGAGGAGGGAGTGAACTCTGATATTTCTGCTTGCACAGACACCATAGACACACACGCAGCTGCAGCTGTGACAGGAGGGGAGGGGGTCAGAGAAAGGTGTGACAATGCCTCTACAAGTAACCAGCCTGTGAGCTGGGATCTGTTGCCCTCTGCAGGGATAAGCAGAGAGCAGGGTGCTGCAGGGGGAGGACCAGTGTGTGGGGTGGGGGCTACCACAGCAAATGTGGGGTCCCCAGAGATTTCACAGCGGGGTTCTGTTGCTGCAGGAGGGGAACAGGCAGGTGAGATTGGGGCCGGTCCAGGAGCGGAAGTGCTCCCAGGTAAGATCTCGGTGCATGGTTCCCCCACAACCGGGGTGTCAGGAAGCCAGGTAGGTCTGCCTGAACCGGCGACTTGGTCAGGAACGGAGGAGGAGCAGGCACGACCCACGGTCGCAGCGGCTGTGGCCGCTGTCACCCGCAGTGGGAGTGCTGGAAGCCAAGGGGCCTCCCGGAGGTCCGATAGCTCTTCCCCTTCTGACCAAGTGGCAGCCGAGTCAGGTGGAGGCCAGGACACAGGTCCCGGGGTACTGACTGAAGATGTGACAGTCTCGTCGATTCTGGCCACATCTAGTCAGGGGTTTCAGGCAGCGTTAGAAGCTGACGACAGCCTGAAAGCTCTTAAGGAGCAGGCGGCACAGCCTCCCTCGGACTCGGACCCGGAGCGAGTGGTCTGGGACCAAGGACGGCTGTACCGGGCCACGGTCCAGCAGGGTTCACCGGAGGCGTGGCCCAGGGACCGACAGTTGGTGGTACCCTATCCGTTCCGGACGGAGTTGTTGCGGATCGCACATGAGATTCCGATGGCCGGACACCTAGGGATCGCTAAGACCAAGGCCAGGTTAAACCAGCATTTCTACTGGCCAAAAATGGGGGCCGATGTGGCTGCCTACTGCCGTTCGTGTGAAACCTGTCAGAGAGTGGGGAAGGCGGGGCCACGCCCCAAAGCCCCACTAGTATCTCTGCCAATCATTGATGAGCCTTTCAGGAGGGTGGCTGTGGATCTGGTCGGCCCGCTGGCCATCCCCAGCAGCTCCGGGAAACGCTTCCTACTGACGGTAGTGGACTATGCCACCCGGTACCCAGAAGCAGTGGCCTTGTCGTCCATTCGGGCTGACAAGGTGGCCACCGCATTGCTGGAGATTTTCTCCCGAGTGGGTTTCCCCCAGGAAATGCTCACTGACCGGGGGACCCAATTCATGTCCCAGCTGATGGAGGCCCTCTGTAAGCAAGTCCAGGTGTGACATCTGGTGGCCAGCCCGTACCATCCACAGACTAATGGCCTGTGCGAGCGGTTCAATGGCACCTTAAAGCAGATGCTTAAGATGTTGGTCGACTCCCATGGGCGTGACTGGGAGCGGTATCTCCCACACCTGTTATTTGCTTACCGGGAGGTTCCACAGGCCTCAACAGGATTCTCACCGTTTGAGCTCCTGTACGGGCGACGTGTGCGGGGCCCCCTGGCTCTGGTGAAAGAGGCTTGGGAAGGGGATTTGGCCACCCCTGGAGTGTCGGTTATCGAGTATGTCATGCGCTTCCGGGACAAAATGCAGGCCTTGACGCAACTGGTACACGACAATATGGCTCAAGCCCAGGCCGATCAGAAGCGTTGGTACGACCAGAACGCTTGTGAGAGGACCTACCAAGTGGGTCAAGAGGTGTGGGTACTGGTCCCCGTACCACAGGACAAGCTTCAGGCAGCCTGGGAAGGCCCATACCTCGTGTACCAGCAGCTCAACCCTGTGACGTACCTGGTCACCCTGGACCCTGCCCGTGGAAGGCGGAAGCCCTTCCATGTGAACATGATGAAGGCACATCATGAGCGGGAGGCATGTGCGCTCCCCGTGTGCAACCTGCCCGAGGAGGGAGAAGCGGAAACCCTCTTGGATATGCTAGCCCAGGTTAGGGCAGGCGGATCCATTGAGGATGTGGAGGTTGGCCACCAGCTCTTGGAGGACCAACGGTCCCAGCTGTGGGCCACCCTACACCCCTTCCGGGGGTTGTTTACCAACCAGCCCGGAAGGACTGACTTGGCTGTCCATCACGTGGACACTGGGGATCATCCCCCGATCCGGCGTTCAGCATATCGGGTCTCCCTGGAGGTGCAGCAACACATGCGCCAGGAGATTGACGAGATGCTGAAGCTGGGGGTGATCCAGGCATCCAACAGCGCTTGGGCCTCGCCTGTAGTCCTCGTCCCTAAGAAGGACCGAACCACGCGGTTCTGCGTGGACTACAGGGGGCTCAATGCGGTCACGGTCGCCGATGCGTACCCAATGCCACGCATCGATGACCTGCTCGATCAGTTGGCCGGGGCTCAGTACCTGACCATCATGGATCTGAGCCGGGGATATTGGCAGATCCCCCTGACTCGCAAGGCCAGGGAACGCTCTGCCTTTATTACCCCATTTGGACTGTACGAGTCCACGGTGATGCCATTCGGGATGAGGAATGCCCCTGCCACTTTCCAGCGGATGGTCAACACCCTGCTCAAGGGACTTGAAGGGTACGCGGCCGCGTACCTGGATGACATTGCCGTCTTCAGTCCCACCTGGGAAGATCACCTAGAGCATCTAGCACAGGTGCTCAGGCGGGTCCACCGGGCAGGTTTGACCATCAAGCCGGGGAAGTGTCAGCTGGCCATGAGCGAGGTCCAGTACCTCGGTCACCGGGTAGGCGGGGGAACACTGAAGCCCGAGCCTGAGAAAGTGGAGGCCATCGCATCCTGGCCCACCCCCAGGACCAAGAAGCAGGTGATGTCCTTCTTGGGGACCGCCGGGTACTATAGGAGGTTTGTTCCACGCTATAGTAGCCTGGCAAAAGCCTTGACGGACCTCACCAAGAAGAAGCTGCCCTCTGCAGTCGATTGGACAATGGACTGCGAGACAGCCTTCCAGGCCCTAAAGGACGCCCTGTCCAGCCCGCCCGTGCTACAGGCAGCCGACTTCACGCGGCCGTTTGTAGTACAGACCGACGCCAGTGACTTCGGCCTCGGTGCGGTGCTCAGCCAGGTGGACTCTGCGAGCCAAGAGCACCCAGTCTTGTACCTGAGCAGGAAGCTGTTACCAAGGGAAGTTGCCTATTCCACGATGGAGAAGGAGTGCCTGGCCATAGTGTGGGCCCTGCAGCGTCTGCAACCCTATCTATACGGGCGCCACTTCATCGTGGAGACGGACCACAATCCCCTCAGCTGGTTGCACACCGTCTCTGGGACGAATGGGCGATTGTTGCGATGGAGCCTTGCGCTCCAGCAATACAACTTCACCATTCGACACAAAAGGGGCCGTGACCACGGTAACGCAGACGGGCTGTCCCGACAAGGAGAGGTCGCGCACGGGGGAACACCGGAGTGTGCTGCCCCCTAGCGCCCTCAAAAGGGGGGAGGTGTGAGGTAAATCCGGAGATATGACGATAAATCATGATATTCAAGTATGTCAGGAAGCCCTCTCCTGGTGTCACCCCCCCTTTCCTTCACACAACTGGTTTAGCAACAAATCCCATGGCCATCTCCTGTGATATGGAGATGAGGTGATGTGGGAACAATGGACACAGGATGACTCCCTGCCGTCACCCTGTAACAAGAGTTGTATCTCATTAGCAAGGCTATGGAACTAGCCAGACAGAACGACTCCAGTAAAAAATGGTTCATATCTCGCAAGCCATATTTCCGATAAATATGGCAACCATAAAAATGGTGTCTCCGCATGCGGACGATGCTGGCACACCCTTTTTATGGGAGCAGGACATTGGGAAATGCCCCAGGCGTGATATCAGCCAATGGGGAACTGGCAGACAGGTCATGAGTCCCCTCGTTCTGTGGCTAAATTCATAACTGTCACAATGAGAGCATTGGCGTCCGCCTACGACGCTCCCAGGCAAAGTTATGGCCCATATTCCATGTTGTGGATTGTCCATAACTCAAGCCAGGGGTGGAGCAGTGCTCCCTCTGAGGTCACTAAGGTAGGAGGGGACCTGGATTTGCCCAGGTTGATAACCCTACTTCGGCCATTTTCCAGTGTTCTTTTCGCTGGGGGCACGTGTAGGAAACATCTGTGGGAAGGATCCTAGAAACCTGGGTACAGCGCCCCCCTGTGGCCAGACGCAACAAGGTAACTGCTGGAACTGTGTATGCCTGTTTGTAACCCATGCTTTGATTGTAACTGTACTCTGACATATGTATATTCTGTAGATTCCCTATTGTATATATTGTAGTTTCTAGTGTGCTTTAGGCTGATTAAATTATATAATTAATCTTGGGCTGTTCTGTTATCTCGATCTTGAATCCCACGTCTGTGTGTTCGGCTAATAGTTACCGTAAATCGGTTGGTGGCAGCGAATTGTGCCAAGGATTATTGTGGGGAGGCCAGTGAGATTCGGGGAGATTTTATATATTCCGCCCGCGGAGGTCGGGGGAATATATACCTTACTCTCACCGGGGACCCTTCAATAATCGGCATAAGTAGTATAGCGGCCTCCTTGCTTATTGTCGGGCAATTCCATAATTGGCCTGACTATAAGAGGGGCGCTAGAGAGCGCGTCACGTGCTCTGTCTGTCGGTCGGGAGGTATAAAGGAGGGGTGACCCCCACTTGTTACCCCCCGATTGTGACGTACTGGTAGCCAGCGCGGGGGATTTCTGAGTGACCCCCCCGGTGGTTTGTGACAGCCTCCAACCTTTGTCACCAGGTTCTCCTAATCCCTTCTCCAGAATGCACATTGGAAGGAGATGTTATTGATGTGGGCAGCCGGGGCATTTGCAAAACACTTGCCCTGCTGGTCGATTGAGGAATGACCTTGCACCAAATCAACCTGTTCATTCTCTACAGCCAAATACAATGGGGTAAGAGTTCTCACCCCTTCAGGATGACTTGCCTAATGGCTCAGACACTCATGGCCGACCACTAGGGGTTTATGGGGTGCGAGCCACAGCCCCGAGTTCCTCTCACCATCATAGTAAGCACTTACAGGAGGTTGTGCTGGATGGACAGAGAGTCATTGGATTTTGTGACTCCGGGGCATTTCTCACAATAGCTGATCCCCGGGTGGTGCGGCCAGAGGCGATACATCATGGACCAGGGATTGTTATTGAATTGGCTGGAGGACAACGGAGGAAAATCCCAAAGGCGACTGTAGATCTGGACTTTTACTTTGGGGTAAAGCAATGTGTGGTTGGGGTGATAAGCGTGCTGCCTGCAGATATTCTCCTAGGAAATGATGTGGGGGATCTACAATGCCGATTTGTCGGTGCAGGAAACACAGTTTGAGTGAAGGAGGACACAAAGGGAAGCTTGTCCTTCCAACCCTACAGCTTCTCTATCCAATACAAGCGCGGAAGCCAAAACCAGAACGCTGATGGACTGTCCCGGTAAGAAGAACCATACACTATCAACAGCTGACCAACATAGACTTAAGTGAGGTGGCCAGAGGTCTGTGTAGACCTCATGTCACACTCATTAAGAAGGAGGGAGAGGTTGTGATAGTGGGATATTGTGGGTTGTGTGTGGGTTGGTATTTTGGGCGTGGTGCTCTGTCCATTCTGTATTCCTTGTGTGTACATTGTCTTGTTTGCAGGTAATCACCACTGTCGGGCTTTTGTCACTAAGTCTGGGGGAGGGGTCCAAGGATCTACCTAAACTCTGTGTTTTACCTGGAGGTTAGTCAGTCTGTTTGAGAACTTAAAGAGAGAAGGAGTAAGATTGATCCTCTGGGGAGAAGCTGCGGCTTCTCAGAGAGACATGGACAATTATCACTGGACTATATTTGTGTTTCTCGACTATTTTACCCTCTGTATGGTGGATTATTTTTATGAACCTTCTGGATTGCATGGAATGAAGGAACTTTGGATTTTTCACTCATCTCTCGTGCTGTTGTGTGATATCAGAGAAGGACCCCGTGACAATGGGCAATCAGTGTCCAGAAGACCCAGCAATGACGTCACCAGGCAATATTTAGAGTTCCTGAATGAGGAGGTGAAGATTGGGGCTTTATGGACACAGGTCCTATCATGTAGGGAGTAGCACCAGTAATCCCCAGTAAGACCATGATACGGGAGTCACACATCATGGTGCAGCTGTGATGGTGTAGATGGAGGGGTGCGGGGAGTGTTGGCTCAGGACCTGGACAACTGACTGGGAACCAAGAATTCTGCAAATGTGCAAGACAACGATACAACGCATGTACACTACATGGGAGAAAAGTATGTGCCTCTCACATAGTCACATCCACCGCCAGGAGCTTCTATGTCCTCCATCTACATTTATAGACATTAATATGGAGAAAAGTATGTGCCCACAGACACACACACACACACACATATCCACCTCCGGGGACTTCTCTGTCCTCATCTACATCCAGGTGCGCCTTAGGCTGGCCACAATAAAAGGCCAATCTAAAATGTGCAGTTTTATCACACAGCTCAATGCCACAGATGTTGCAGGTTTTGAGAGAGCATGCAGTTGACTGTTGACGTCAGGAATGTCACCAGAGCTGTTGTCCGTGAATTGAATGTTCATCTCTCTACCGTAAACCAGAGGTGTTTCAGAAAATTTGGCAGCACATCTTCACCTCTAAGTCGCCTGAGACCGGCCCCCTGGACAGTGGCTGCAACAATCAGAGCGTAACCAAAGACTTTCTGCCCAAATTGTCAGAAACTGTCTCTGGGAAACTCATCGGAATACTCATCGTCTTCCTCAGGGTCTCCACCAGACTGCTGCTCACCGTCCTCATCGGGGGTCTCCACCAGACTGCAGCTCATTGTCCTCATTAGGGGTCTCCACCTGACTGCTCCTCGTCATCCACATCAGGGTCTCCACCTGACTGCTGCTCACTGTCCTCATCGGGGGGTCTCCACCTGACTGCTGCTTCCGTCCTCATTGGGGGTCTCCACCTGACTGCTGCTCATCGTCCTCATCTGGGTTTCCACCTGACTGCTGCTCGCCATCCTAATCGGGGTCTCCACCTGACTGCTGCTCGCCGTCCTCATCGGGGGTCTCCACCTGACTGCAGCTCATCATCCTCATCAGGGTCTCCACCTGACTGCAGCTGGTCATCTTCATCGGGGATCTCCACCTGACTGCTGCTCGTTGTCCTCATCGGGGGTCTCCACCTGACTGCTGCTCGCGTTCTTATCGAGGGTCTCCACCTGACTACAGCTCATTGTCCTTATCTGGGTCTCCACCTGACTGCTGCTCATCATCCTCATCGGGGTCTCCACCTGAGTGCTGCTCATCGTCCTCATCGGGGGTCTCCACCTACTGCAGCTCATCGTCCTCATCGGGGGTCTCCAGCTGACTGCTGTTTATCGGGGTCTCCACCTGACTGCAGTTCGTCGTCGTAAGTGACTTGATGCTCACATTCTATGACGTCTGGCACGTCGGAGGGGGTTCTTCTCTTCACGGATGAATCCCGGTATTCACTATCCAGGGCAGACAGCAGACTCGTGTATGGCATTGTGTGGTTGAGCGGTTTGCTAATGTCAGCGTTGTGACTGGAGTGGCCCATGGTGGCGGTGGGTTATGGTATGGGCAGGCGTATGTTATGGACAATGAACACAGGTGTATTATATTGTTGGCATTCTGAATTCACAGATATCCCATGACCAGATCCTGAGACTCGTCGTTGTGCCGTTCATCCACCACCATCACCTCATGTTGCAGCTGATAATGCACGGCCCCATGTTGCAAGGATCTGTACACAATCCCTGGAAGCTGAAGACATCCCAGTTTTTGTGTGACGCCTGTGGACTAGTCAGGTCGTCACATGGTACTGCGCGCTCTTTATCTCCCAGTGCAGGACTCAACCCCCCATGGTTCTGGGCTCCCAACTTGCAGCACTGCCTCCATCAGCATACAAAATGCCAATCACACCTCGGACCACACCCTGTCAGCCACACCAGTTTGCTGCTAAGCTGGAATAGGGCCGCCCACCTAGGGGTCAGGCAGGGAGGTGGAAGGTGACAAGTTAGAGCAGTGGTAGTCCTCGAGCAGTGAGGAGCTCGATGAAGCTGGGAGTTGGAGCTTCCAGGGGAGAAGTGGACTAGGTTGCAGACGGTGGTCTGGATCCGGAGGAGCCAGAGATCCGGTCGCGGGGTATTGGGACTGGGTGCCTGGCTTAGTCTAGGAGGACGGTCGGCAGCTGCAGTCCAATAGCCGGTCTGGGGCCGAAAGCATGTTGGGGTACTGGACCCTAGGTCGGGGAGAGGCTTCAAGCAACCCGGCAATTAACCTGCGGAGGATAGGGCCTTTATGGACTGTCCCCACGAAGCTCAGAGATCGGGGGCACTAGCGCAACGAGGGGGATAGGGCTTTCCAAGCAAAGCAGCTCACTGAAATCCCAAGCGTGAGCTCCTGAGAGCAAGCTCCTCTACTATCCATAGCAGGGAGTGGGGCCCGGACATCTTCAAGCTTATGGGCCACTTGGACACTATTAAAATTCTGTGCACGGAGGCAGGTCACGGACCACCAGGCAGTGCTGCAGGGGACGGGACCCGGACGAGCTCTCCCAAGAGGGCAGCGGCACCCAGAGACTTGGTTTACCACGTTGTCAGTGTCTGCTTTCCTTCTGAGTGAGTACCCGATCAGCCCCTGCTACCAGCGAGCCTGCGCTCCCCCTGCACTCCATCCCACTATCCAGAGTCCCGGGGCCTTCCCGACCCGTGGAGGGTAACGTCATCAGGCTGCCCCACTCCATCACCCCGGGTACTCCCAACCGCAGCGGCGGTACTCCCTATTACCACACACCACGGGTGGCGTCACAAACTATCTAATTCCCCTGTAAATAACCCCCCATCACGTTTTAGAGTGACCCTGAGCCCCCGGGTCCGGAGACCCTCGAGCCACGAGTAGTGACACCCGGATCCGAGCGGTTCGACCGCTGCTGGGGCGGTACATTTGCATGGAAGCATCCTCACCAGACATGTCACCCATTCAGAATGTTTGGCGCTCTGAATCTGTATATATGACAAAGAGGACAAGATCCTGACAATATCCAGCAACTTTACAGCCATTGAGGAGTGGAGCAACAATCCACCGGCCACAATCACCAACCTGATCAACTCTGTGCGATGGAGGTGTGCTGCACTGCGTGAGGCAAATGGTGCTCACACCAGATACTGACTGGCTTTTATGACCTCCCTGGACCCTCCTAGTACTGTAAAACTGCACATTTTACAGTGGCCTTTTATTGTGGCCAGCTGAAGGCGCACCTGTGCAATAATCATGTCGTTTAATCAGCATCTTAATATGCCGCACCTGTGAGGTGGAGGATTATCTCCGCAGAGGCGAAGTGACCACTAACACAGATTAAGACAAATTTGTGAATAATATTTGAGGGAAAATAGAAAACGTCTGAGATCTTACAGTTCAG